>NC_059208.1:14248666-14331166 GCF_020615455.1 Coregonus clupeaformis
GCACAGGATCCAGCATGCTTAGCGACCACTCGACCTCCGACCCCCAAAGCAGCAGTAGCCAATCAGAGCCCACCAACCAACACAACTCTCACCCCCGTCGTCACGGCAACGATGAACTCGCCGCCCACAGAAACCAGGTGGATCAACGAGACCCCCGTAACTATGATGACTGTGTTGGTAACCAGGAAGTGGACGTGTCAGAACTGGAGGCCATCCTGCGAGGGGTGATGGGGCGGGGATTTGACAGAGACTCTCCCTCTAAAGGGGGTATGGTTAATGTCCACCACGCCTCCCACGGTGGACCTAGTGTAGGACTAACCCACAACACAGAGATGAACTACAGACCTCACAGTGGACCTAGTGTAGAACTAACCCACAACACAGAGATGAACAACAGACCTCACAGTGGACCTAGTGTAGGACTAACCCACAACACAGAGGTGAGCTATGGGACATGGAGTGACAAGAAGAAGAATACTACTGCCCTCAACGCCGTGAGTCGCCACGACATTGTCTCTTTCTCATTCCCTCTTTCATTCTTTTATCTCATTCCCTCTCTTCTGCTGCTCAGCCTCCATGTCTGTCTTCAATCCTCTCTCTTTTCAATCTGTCTTTGTCTGTCTCTGTCTGTCTCTATCTGTCTCTATCTGTCTCTGTCTGTCTGTCTCAATCTGTCTGTCTACCTGTCTCTATCTGTCTGTCTCTGTCTGTCTCTGTCTGTCTCTGTCTGTCTCTGTCTGTCTCTGTCTGTCTCTGTCTGTCTCTGTCTGTCTCTGTCTGTCTATCTGTCAGCCTGTGCTTTAATGTCTCCTTCATTGATATCTACAGTGGGGGAAAAAAGTATTTAGTCAGCCACCAATTGTGCAAGTTCTCCCACTTAAAAAGATGAGAGAGGCCTGTAATTTTCATCATAGGTACACGTCAACTATGACAGACAAATTGAGGAAAAAAAATCCAGAAAATCACATTGTAGGATTTTTAATGAATTTATTTGCAAATTATGGTGGAAAATAAGTATTTGGTCACCTACAAACAAGCAAGATTTCTGGCTCTCACAGACCTGTAACTTCTTCTTTAAGAGGCTCCTCTGTCCTCCACTCGTTACCTGTATTAATGGCACCTGTTTGAACATGTTATCAGTATAAAATACACATGTCCACAACCTCAAACAGTCACACTCCAAACTCCACTATGGCCAAGACCAAAGAGCTGTCAAAGGACACCAGAAACAAAATTGTAGACCTGCACCAGGCTGGGAAGACTGAATCTGCAATAGGTAAGCAGCTTGGTTTGAAGAAATCAACTGTGGGAGCAATTATTAGGAAATGGAAGACGTACAAGACCACTGATAATCTCCCTCGATCTGGGGCTCCACGCAAGATCTCACCCCGTGGGGTCAAAATGATCACAAGAACGGTGAGCAAAAATCCCAGAACCACACGGGGGGACCTAGTGAATGACCTGCAGAGAGCTGGGACCAAAGTAACAAAGCCTACCATCAGTAACACACTACGCCGCCAGGGACTCAAATCCTGCAGTGCCAGACGTGTCCCCCTGCTTAAGCCAGTACATGTCCAGGCCCGTCTGAAGTTTGCTAGAGTGCATTTGGATGATCCAGAAGAGGATTGGGAGAATGTCATATGGTCAGATGAAACCAAAATATAACTTTTTGGTAAAAACTCAACTCGGTCGTGTTTGGAGGACAAAGAATGCTGAGTTGCATCCAAAGAACACCATACCTACTGTGAAGCATGGGGGTGGAAACATCATGCTTTGGGGCTGTTTTTCTGCAAAGGGACCAGGACGACTGATCCGTGTAAAGGAAAGAATGAATGGGGCCATGTATCGTGAGATTTTGAGTGAAAACCTCCTTCCATCAGCAAGGGCATTGAAGATGAAACGTGGCTGGGTCTTTCAGCATGACAATGATCCCAAACACACCGCCCGAGCAACGAAGGAGTGGCTTCGTAAGAAGCATTTCAAGGTCCTGGAGTGGCCTAGCCAGTCTCCAGATCTCAACCCCATAGAAAATCTTTGGAGGGAGTTGAAAGTCCGTGTTGCCCAGCGACAGCCCCAAAACATCACTGCTCTAGAGGAGATCTGCATGGAGGAATGGGCCAAAATACCAGCAACAGTGTGTGAAAACCTTGTGAAGACTTACAGAAAACGTTTGACCTGTGTCATTGCCAACAAAGGGTATATAACAAAGTATTGAGAAACTTTTGTTATTGACCAAATACTTATTTTCCACCATAATTTGCTAATACATTCATAAAAAATCCTACAATGTGATTTTTCTGGATTTTTCTTTCTCATTTTGTCTGTCATAGTTGACGTGTACCTATGATGAAAATTACAGGCCTCTCTCATCTTTTTAAGTGGGAGAACTTGCACAATTGGTGGCTGACTAAATACTTTTTTTCCCCACTGTATTTGTCTATCACTCCACCCTCTGAAGTCTATTTTCATCTTTAGTAATGTACATCTCTCTCTGTCCTCTCCCTCCCTCCCTCCCTCCCTCTCTCCCTCCCTCCCTCCCTCCCTCCCTCTCCATCCTCCTCTCCCTTCTCTCCCTCCCTCCCTCCCTCCCTCTCTCTCCATCTCCCTCCTCTCCCTCCCTCCCTCCCTCCCTCCCTCCCTCCCTCTCTCTCTCCCTCCCTCTCTCTCTCCTCTCTCTCCCTCCCCCCTCTCTCTAGGCCCTGAAGGAGATAGCCCGTGTGAGTGAGGAGCTGTGTAGCTACCAGGATGAGATCAGGAGGAAGTCAGGAGGGGACAAGAGGTAAGACTATGTCAACAAACTATTCACTTTATAGTGCACTACTTTTGACCAGGGCCCATAGGGTTTTATATAGGGAATAGGGTGCCATTTGGACACACTCACTGTCTGACGATGGCTGGATCTAACCAGTCCTCGGCTGTGAGCACCATGGCACTTGGATGGAGCTAAGCCCTTCTCTGTGTTAAATACCTGGGATACTCGCTGTACTTTTTAAACTCGGCATCCAGAACTAAATGTTGCATGCATTACGAACCACTGTTTCAAATAACCAGGCATGCTTGGTCTGCTCGATTTGCCTTAGCAGCCACCAGTCATTATATGAAATACCTGGGAATCCTGGGATGCTGGCTGTGCTTTGTAATGGTATGGACTTCCTCTCTCTGTTCAGTCCCCTGCCCTAGGAGTCAATGTTTCAAATACCTGGGATGTTTGCTGTGCTTTGTGAACTTGCCCATTCTGCTTGATCTCTCCTAGAGTTGATTGTTTGCAATAGCTTAGATGCTTGCTATGCTTTGTAACGTAATGACCTTTGCTTTCCCTCTGTGTTTGATTCCCTGCCCTAGGGGTCGAACCGAGTCCATGTATTTCCCCGAGGTGGACCATGTTAAGACCAGAGAGAGAATGGAGGACCCTGCCTTCAACCTGACCCAACTGGTGGCTGACCTCCGGGCCCTGGAAGAGGAGAACTGGCTGTCCATCAGGAACGACCCCACCAGGGGCCCCAGTCACCTCAAGGACCCCACCACCAAGCCCCCTGAGAGGGAGAGAGAAGCACCTCTGCTCCCCCCTCTGCTGGTTCCTCCTCCTATCCCTCCTCGGACAACATCATGGTACCTCGCCAGCCCCTCTCCTCCGGCTCACGACCACGAACTACAACAACTACATGTCCCAGAATCCCTCAGTGGCTCAGGCAGGAAGTGCCACAGCCCCTGTCTCCTGGTAGACAGGAAGTGCAGCAGCAGCCCATCGATAGTGAGGAAGTTCGAGGCGATGCTGCAGGAGAATGAGGGAAAAGTTCTGACGGAGGCAGGGTTTACCACCTGCGCTGTTCCCGCTAACTCCCACTGCAACGTGGGCTGCTGCCACAATAGCTGGTCCTGCGACGGGAGCCGCTTCGGCAGCAGCAAGTCGTCCACCTACGTGCCTGTCCAGAAGAGCCTGTCTGAAGTCAACATCGTGAGTGCTGCTGGGAGAGACTTTAGCCACGACTACAGGCCTGTTGACAACCCTAGAAGCCCTAAAAGCCCAGAGAGAGAGAGTCTTCTACAACCTGTAAAGAAAGGCTTAACAGTTTCAGACATCTTTGTTGGCGTTAGCTTAGAGTTACCCCCTCCAGACTCCAACCCTCCAGGTCACAGTAGGAATAAGATGCTGGAACAGGCCACTGCTGAGTTTAACAGGACTCTCTTCCAGGCTGAGATGGGTCGAGGGATCGAGGACGAGGAGGACAGTTTTATCTCAGCAGGTGTCTCTAAGGGGGACATACCAGATGGTACGGCGGTATGTGGCGAGGTCACACACGGGGTCACCAGGGAGATGAACTTTGACCTCCCGCCACGGCACACCCCAGAGGTCAGACAGAAGGAGGTGACCTGTGACATCACAGCTCAGAGGTTGAGTTCAGAGGTCAAACTGAGCCAGGCCCTGCCCCCGTCTGACCTCCACCCAGGGGTCACCGTCAGGATCTTTGACCCCCCTGCCACCTCTGACCTTTCACCCCAACACCCAAAAGTTACGTTTAGGAACATGCCCTCTAACCCCGCCACACGCTGCCCAGAGGTCAAACACAAAGCTGGACCCCCCAACAGCCCATCTAAGCCCAAACTACACAGGTCCCTCTCTAGTGAATACAATCAGCCTGCCCAGACTACACAGACGGCTCCAGGACCAGGGGTGAGTGCCAGTCCCAAGAGGGACAACAAGGCCCAAGGAGAGAGGCCTCATTCAGTTAAGTCATGCCCAGCACCCCAGCCTCCTACAAACCCCAGGCCAAGGCAGGTTGGGCAGCCTGGGGGTCACCAAACCACAACGCAGGGCACCCCTAAACCTGGAGCTGGGGGGCCAGGACTCCGTGTACCTGGTGTGATGAGCGACCACCCCTGGAAGCCCCTGACCCTGGCTGCTTTACGGCCGGCCGAGTCCAGGTCTAATTACGGCGCTGTGGAGAGGATCCTGAAGAGCTATGAGAACACTGCCTGGAGCCAGCGGTACCAGCACCATGCCCAACCCACTGAGTCTAGCCCTAACCCTAATCCTGGACCCAGCCATGGTCCTAACCCTAAACCTGGACCCAACCATGGTCCTAACCCTAACCCTGGAACCAGCCATGGTCCTAACCCTAACCCTGGACCCAGCCATGGTCCTAACCCTAACCCTGGCTTCAGCCCCAGTCTCAGCCCTAACCCCAACCCCGGCCTCAACCTCCTGATCCCCAGCCCTAGCCTCCTCCGGCCTACTCCCAGTCACAGCCCTGGTCCTAGCCCCAGACAGGAGGAGGATCTCAAGGATCTTCTGGAGGAGGTGATGGATTACAGGGATCACCCAGGCCCTGCCTCTGGACACTCCCACCAAAGCCAGCTGACCAGCTCCCACAGAGAGACAAGGCTAACCATGCAGGTGAGTTCAGCGTGAAACGCAAACGCATGAATACAACCCCCTCACCCCATTACATTACATTCAACCCACCACCCCATTACATTACATTCCACCCACCACCCCATTACATTACATTCAAACCACCACCCCATTACAGTACATTCAACCCATCACCCCATTACATTACATTCAACCCACCACCCCATTACATTACATTCAACCCACCACCCCATTACATTACATTCAACCCATCACCCCATTACATTACATTCAAACCACCACCCCATTACATTACATTCAACCCACCACCCCATTACATTACATTCATTCTAACATTAATTCACTTGTTCAATTCAATGAACATTATTCATTAAAACAAGTTTGACTTCTTTATCAGACTACTTCAGGCTCTCTAAACACGTTTAAGTGGCAACGTTTGCGTCCCAAATGGCACCCTATTCCCTATGGGTCCTGGTTGAAAGTAGTGCACTCTAGGGTGCCATTTGGGACAGGCGTAATAAAAAGGGGACCTCACACACATTCCATTGTGAAATCCTTCCTGATTGTCCTGGGCGGAGGACGGCAGCACTGGGAATGGTGTTTATTTCTGGTATGTGCGGAAAGAAAAGAGGCCAAAGCCTCCTGGTTAGCTGCAATGTGGCCCATTTCACTTTAAGAGCCTTGTAACATAGGAACCAAGAAGTTAACTTGGCAGGCAGAGATTCTACTCTAACCTCCAAATCCAACCCTTTCATCTTGAGTCTCTCTCTCGCTCTCGCACCCCCCCCCTCTCTCTCTCTCTCTCGCTCTCTTTCTCTCTCTCTCTCTCTCTCTCACCCTCACCCTCCCTCTCAGTTGGAAGCAGTAGGTTTCTGGCCCTATGTTGTGTTTTGTGTAATTACAGAAATATCTCCAGTCAACCTCTGAGCCATCCACAGACCACAGGAATGAAACCTCCTTAGATTAAACTGCTTTAATGTCATGCAAATGTTTCTGAAACCGTGAGAGTCAGTCAGTGATTACCAGGCCTATTAGATTGGACATCAGAGAGAGAATGCAGTGGAACTAGAAGCTCAAAATGAGATGGTCATCGCTCTGAGTGGAATATTTGTTCATTTAATCATGATTGAGGACGGCTTCGCTTTGGGCTGTAGCACTTTCCTGCAGTCAATTACCAAAAGCCTCATGGGTGGAATGCTATTAATATTTTTCATAATTTCATAATTAATAAACATTCTTTCAAAAAACCCGACGAAAATCCGGTGTTTCTATGTCAAACAGTTATGTTATATTTCAGTCTTCTGTAATATTGGGATGTAAACTCAAAATTGAATAAATGTCAACTCTATATCTGACATGGTACAGGTGACTTATTTTTTAAAGCTCATAACCATGTGTGTGAGGTGTATACGTTTGTTTCAAAGTAGATTAGTTTAAGACTACCAAGAATCACTCTGTGTGACCCTGATTTAGCCAACTGCACTAAACGGTTAAGTATCGCAGGCCGGGATTCAATACAAGGTGCATTATAGTGCAGCGCACTATAACAGACTTTTAAAGGTAATTTACGCTTGAGTCGACATGCGCAGTGTTTACCATGCATGTGATCTCCTCGAACATCTGGGGAAAATGTATTTCAAAGACACCTTGCGTTAAATGCTGGCCTTAGGATCACTTTCTCAGTATCCCTTCTCTATCCACAGACTGACAGTAGCCAAGACGTAGAGTAGATGCTCAAGGGGGGCTACAGATGACGAATGTGGGAGGTAATATGGAAAGTATTACATTTTACATTTGAGTCATTTAGCAGACGCTCTTATCCAGAGCCACTTACAGGTAGTGAGTGCATACATTATTTTCATACTGGCGCCCCGTGGGAATCGAACCCACAACCCTGGCGTTGCATTCCAACTCAAATGATTTTCTGATTGTTCTGAAGTGAAATAGAATAGATGGCCAGGGGCTGCAGACGGAGAATTGGAGCCTACTGTTCCTGCTCAAATCATGTTTTTATGGCTGATTGGCGTGAGGAATCAGAATATTTGTTAATTCTCTCCCCCTTTCTCTCGCTCTCTCTCCCCCTCTCCCCCTCTCTCTCTCTCTGTCTCTCCACCTTTCTCTCGCTCTCTCTCCCCCTCTCCCCCTCTCTCTCTCTCTCTCTCTGTCTCTCCCCCTTTCTCTCGCTCTCTCTCCCCCTCTCCCCCCTCTCTCTCTCTCTTTCTCTCTCTCTCTCCCCTTCTCTCCCCCCCCCCTCAGGAGTGCAAAGAGTCTTCCAGCTCCTCATCAGTTCAGAAGATTTTCTCTCGTCCGGCCCGTCCAGCCAACCGCCGCCCCCCGTCTCGCTGGGCTAGTTGCTCCTCCACCTCCTCCTCCACCTCCTCCTCCACCTCCTCCACCCCTATCAACCACCCCTCTTCCGGCTCCGCCCACAAACACACCTCATTCTCCTACTCAGCCTATCACACAGAGACAGTCATCATCTGACCCCCAGTTGACCCTGTGTCTGAACCAATAAGATGCCTTCGTTGCTTTACGTACTCTGACGGTCCTTTCTCAATTCATCCTTCCTTGATTCCTTCACATCGAAGGCCCGAGCCGAGGGACCTTGGACCCTGATGAATTGAGATAGAACCTGACTCAAACCTGCCTCTTCCTCCAGCACCTCTGTACTTACCAAGACTGTTATTTCTACTACCGACCAGACTATCAAGAGCTTTAGCTGTGGACAATGTTGAGTTAGTTCACCAGTCATCTTTAGAATGTATCTCATCAACCAGTGGAGGAGACATTTTAAATCTACTCTACAATAGATTCTACTATAGATTCTACTATAGATACTCCAGGATCCCCAATGCTGACTGTACCTCTGTGACTTAGTGTGTTGTGTCCCAAAGGGCACCCTATTCCCTATATAGTGCACTACTTTTGACCAGAGCCTGGTAGTGCACTATGTAGGGAATAGGGTGCCATTTGGGCCACAGTTATACTCAACACCATTCACTTTACATACTCATCTTTACGCTCTTCAATTTACATGTTGCATAATAATTACAGTATTACAGAATAATGTTTGTTATTCTTTACCTTATAATATCATATATCAGATGGATTACATAAACAGTCCTGTTTCTTAATATTTACCAAAGGTGTTGTCTACAACTTCTCTTCAGTAATGACCGACAAGTTTCTATGGTTTTATTTGACTGTACATCGCTGGCTGTTGTCAAGCGGGATAGCTGGCTAGCTCCTGGCGTTAGTGCTCCCTGTTGTCAAGCGGGATAGCTAGCTAGCTCCTGGCGTTAGCGCTCCATGTTTTCAAGCCAGATAGCTGGCTAGCTCCTGGCGTTAGCGCTCCATGTTTTCAAGCCAGATAGCTGGCTAGCTCCTGACGTTAGCGCTCCCTGTTGTCAAGCGGGATAGCTGGCTAGCTCCTGGCGTTAGCGCTCCCTGTTGTCAAGCGGGATAGCTGGCTAGCTCCTGGCGTTAGCGCTCCCTGTTGTCAAGCCAGATAGCTGGCTAGCTCCTGGCGTTAGCGCTCCCTGTTGTCAAGCGGGATAGCTGGCTAGCTGCTGGCGTTAGCGCTCCCTGTTGTCAAGTGGGATAGCTGGCTAGCTCCTGGCGTTAGCGCTCCCTGTTGTCAAGCGGGATAGCTGGCTAGCTCCTGGCGTTAGTGCTCCCTGTTTGTGGGGGGTATGCTTAAAGGGGGCAATCTGCAGTTCAAACAAAAAACAATTGACTAATAGCGGATTGCCCCTTTTTAAAGTATTTGTTTTGTTTTAACGCGATGAAAATGGACAACAACCCCTTTCTACTTGTATTAACTGTAACCGATGGGGAACTATCTTCTCCTGTTGAGCAGCACCACAGTCTGTTGAATCAATGTGGCGGTGACCTCGTGTGATGCCTTTGCTGTTCTTCATTTTGTGTAATAAATGTAACTACATATTTACTGTCTGCTTCTAAATATGTCTGGATTACAATTTATAGTATAATAATGCGTATTCTTCTCATATTCTGAATCCCGTTTTGTTTCTACTTGGGATTGTAGAGATTTTGCGTTATACTCCATATACTCAGATATAGCATGGCTATGTGTAACCTATGGACATCTCATCAACCAGTGGAGGAGACATTTTAAGTCTACTCTACAATAGATTCTACTATAGATTCTACTATAGATACTCCAGGATCCCCAATGCTGACTGTACCGCTGTGACTTAGTGTGTGTCCCAAAGGGCACCCTATTCCCTATATAGTGCACTACTTTTGACCAGAGCCTGGTAGTGCACTATGTAGGGAATAGGGTGCCATTTGGGCCACAGTTATACTCAACACCATTCACTTTACATACTCATCTTTACGCTCTTCAATTTACATGTTGCATAATAATTACAGTATTACAGAATAATGTTTGTTATTCTTTACCTTATAATATCATATATCAGATGGATTACATAAACGGTCCTGTTTCTTAATATTTACCAAAGGTGTTGTCTACAACTTCTCTTCAGTAATGACCGACAAGTTTCTATGGTTTTATTTGACTGTACATCGCTGGCTGTTGTCAAGCGGGATAGCTGGCTAGCTCCTGGCGTTAGTGCTCCCTGTTGTCAAGCGGGATAGCTGGCTAGCTCCTGGCGTTAGTGTGATGCCTTTGCTGTTCTTCATTTTGTGTAATAAATGTAACTACATATTGTAACTACATATACTCCATATACTCAGATATAGCATGGCTATGTGTAACCTATGGTCATGGTATGGTAACTTGTCAAAGTACGGTTCTACAGATATAGCATGGCTATGGTGATTGAAAGGATAATGGCTGTGACGCTGCGGGGTAACTTTAGTTCAGCGATGTTGAAGTGGGCGTGTCAAAGCAAATCACTAGTCTATACGGTTCCTCATGAAGGACAATCCTCTCTCCTGACCTCTACAGAGGTTAAGCACCAACACTAGAACCCCAGGGGGAGATCTGACTCACTCAATCTCCTAATGTTTGACATCCAGCTGTGGCACACTGTGATTGGTTGACACCCTGCTATATAACTACTGCAGTACACACCTTTTCTATTCATATACTGTCCATACTGTCTATACACACAAATACAGTACCAGTCAAAAGTCTGGACACATACTCATTCAAGGGTTTTTCTTTATTTTTACTATTTTCTACATTGTAGAATAATAGTGAAGACATCAACACTATGAAATAACACATATGGAATCATGTAGTAACCAAAAAAAGTGTTAAACAAATCAAAATATATTTTAGATTCTTCAAAGTAGCCACCCTTTGCCTTGATGACAGCTTTGCACACTCTTGGCATTCTCTCAACCAGCTTCATGAGGAATGCTTTTCCAACAGTCTTGAAGGACTTCCCAAATATGCTGAGCACATGTTGGCTGCTTTTCCTTCACTCTGCAGTCCAACTCATTCCAAACCATCTCAATTGGGTTGAGGTCGGGTGATTGTGGAGGCCAGGTCATCCGATGCAGCACTCCATCACTCTCCTTCTTGGTAAAATAGCCCTTACACAGCCTGGAGGTGTGTTTTGGGTAATTGTCCTGTTGAAAAACAAATGATAGTCCCAATAAGCCCAAACCAGATGGGATGGCGTATTTCTGCAGAATGCTGTGGTAGCCATGCTGGTTAAGTGTGCCTTAAATTCTAAATAAATCACAGAAAGCACCCCCACACCATAACACCTCCTCCTCCATGCTTCACAGTGGGAACCCACCCCACGTCTCACAAAGACACGGCGGTTGGAACCAAAAATCTCAAATTTGGACTCATCAGACCAAAGGACAGATTTCCACCGGTCTAATATCCATTGCTCGTGTTTCTTGACCCAAGCAAGTCTCTTCTTCTTATTGGTGTCCTTTAGTGGTGGTTTCTTTGCAGCAATTCGACCATGAAGGCCTGATTCACGCAGTCTCCTCTGAACAGTTGATGTTGAGATGTGTCTGTTACTTGAACTCTGTGAAGCATTTATTTGGGCTGCAATCTGAGGTGCAATTAACTCTAATGAACTTATCCTCTGCAGCAGAGGTAACTCTGGGTCTTCCTTTCCTGTGGCGGTCCTCATGAGAGCCAGTTTCATCATAGAGCTTGATGGTTTTTGCGACTGCACTTGAAGAAACTTTCAAAGTTCTTGACATTTTCCGGATTGACTGACCTTCATGTCTTAAAGTAATGATGGAGTGTTGTTTCTCTTTGCTTATTTGAGCTGTTCTTGCCATAATATGGACTTGGTCTTTTACCAATTTGGGCTATCTTCTGTATACCACCCCTACCTTGTCACAACACAACTGATTAGCTCAAACGCATTAAGAAGGAAAGAAATTCCACAAATTAACTTTTAACAAGGCACACCTGTTAATTGAAATGCATTCCAGGTGACTGGTTGAGAGAAGCTTGTTGAGAGAATCCCAAGAGTGTGCAAAGCTGTCATCAAGGCAAAGGGTGGCTACTTTGAAGAATCTCAAATATAAAATGTATTTTGAATGAGTAGGTGTGTCCAAACTTTTGACTGGTACTGTATATTTTGGATTTGTTCGTATTGTTTTGTATTGTCAGGTATTAGGCTACTGCACTGCTGGAGGTAGGAACATAAGCGTTTCACTACACTCACCCAATCATCCACTTCCTTCCTGTTTGAGCGATTACCGTGGCGATGAGAACTATCCGACAGTTGCCGGCTCATCCATCATTCTGACGGGGGGTTTTGATTTCATCAGTCTACCCCAGGGACTCAGGAGTTGACTGGGCTGATCTAGGCTGCATCCCAAATAGCACCTGATCTAGGTGCATCCCAAATAGCACCCAATTCCCTATAAAGTGCACTACTTTGGAACAAGACTTTGGACTGGTCAAAAGTAGTGCACTATATAGGAAATAGGGTGCCATTTGCGACCAATTCCCCCCTCCTCTTCCAGTTTATCAGCCTGTCACATTATAGTAGATGTCCCATGAAGTTTTAGTATCTCAGCCAGACCCGGCTCCCTGGGTGGACACCAGACCTGGGTTCAAATACTACTTAAAATCTTTCAAATACTTTGAGCGTTTTTCTCTAGCCTTCCTAGAGTGCCAGCTGTGTGGCGTTTATAGTTTTGGGACCTTTCTATCATTCCATTAAGCCAGGCAAGCTCAATTATATGATTTCGAATAGTATTTGAACCCAGGTGGTGGACAGACACCTAAGCCCTGGCTGTCTAAACCTGGCACCCTGCGCTGATAGAAATAGCAGGTGTTAGCGACAATGTTTTGGTGCCTGAAATCCTACCCCTCTCCTGGACCTGGTGATATAAGCCCAGTGCTGCTTCCTTCCTGATGTATACCCAGAGCCCAGCCCTGACCTCTCCTTCCCTGGGATGTTTTCCTGTTTCTGTGTCTGGGTTGGGTGGGACGTGGGTGGGAGGGTGGTCATGTGTTGGCCTAAGCACCCAGTCAGTCTGTAAAAACAGTAAACAAACCTGGACTTCATTCTGCATAGTGACAGACACAGACAGACATGGACCCAGGGGTGAGCTCCACCAGTCAGACAACAGTCAATGGAGTCTGCTAAACTCATTGGCACAAATATTACTAATATCTGCTGCGTTGGGTGGGAGGATCTTCAGGCTGGCATGGGTCCAGGTCTGAGGGCACAGTAAGTCAGTAACCACATGACACAAACATGGGCTGTCTATCTTCACTCTGCATAGTGACAGTCACAGATAGATAGACATGGTAGAGAGATGCAGAGGAGAGATGCTAGGGAAGATGCACTTAGCTCCATACACTACCAGTCAGACAACAGTCAGTCTCCTAAACTCATCGGCACAAATATTGCTAATATCTTTAGAAACAAAGATTGTAGTGATGATGATGATAATGATACTAATATCAATAGTGACGATCATGATGATGATAATGATACTAATATCAATAGTGATGATTATGATGACGATCATGATGATGATAATGATACTAATATCAATAGTGACGATCATGATGATGCTAATGATACTAATATCAATAGTGATGATTATGATGACGATCATGATGATGATAATGATAATAATATCAATAGTGATGATTATGACGACGATCATGAGGATGATAATGATAATAATATCAATAGTGATGATTATGATGACGATCATGATGATGATAATGATAATAATATCAATAGTGATGATTATGATGACGATCATGATGATGATAATGATAATAATATCAATAGTGATGATTATGATGACGATCATGATGATGATAATGATAATAATATCAATAGTGATGATTATGACGACGATCATGAGGATGATAATGATACTAATATCAATAGTGACGATCATGATGATGATAATGATACTAATATCAATAGTGATGATTATGATGATGATCATGATGATGATAATGATACTAATATTAATAGTGATGATTATGATAATGATCATGATACTAATATCAATAGTGATGATTATGATGATGATAATGATACTAATATTAATAGTGATGATCATGATGATGATAATGATACTAATATCAATAGTGATGATGATAATGAACAATGACATGGTTATGTTGTACTGTCCATAACACGTACACTATGCACATCAGAGAGTATCTGCTGTCAGGCCCTTTCTCATTCCAATGTTCCCATCTGAGCACATGACAGGAATAACACCCAGAGGCTTTCATGTAGAAGGGATCCATTTAAGACCTCCAGCTCAGGATGTCTGATCTAGATATCTCCTCACTTTAACTCTAACATTCCTCTCTATGGTGTTTATAGCAGGTCAAACGGGTCCATAGGGCTTAGAGCTGGACACACACACAGAGCGGACACACACCTTGTACTGTAGCAGCTGTGATATCCTCTTTCTAGTGTTAAGTGCACTCCCTTCCTCTTCCTGTTCTCTGGTCCACAGGTCCTCTCCGCAAGTTCCACGTGTGTGTGTGTGTGTGTTCCACCGCCCTCCGACCTCTGACCTCCGACCCTTCTCTCTAGGAGTCCTGGGCCCCAGTGGTTTGGGTTCCAGCCAACCTGCCATCCATCCTGCCCTGAAATAGACATTCTACTGAACTTAGACGTTCAACTCAACTGCAAGAGTCAGTGTGTGTGTGTGTGTGTGTGTGTGTGTGTGTGTGTGTGTGTGTGTGTGTGTGTGCGTGCGTGCGTGTGTGTGCTGGTTCTTCTCAGTCTCAGAGGTAGGAAGCTTTTAGCACCATGCAGACTCCAGCACATTCCCAGACTTCCTGTGTTGCTGCAGACAGCTGGGTATCAACCTGGTGATGCATCACTTAGTGGCTTGTCCTCTTCCCCCCCCCTCCCCCCTTTCTCTCTCTCTCTCGCTCTGTTTCTCTCTCTCAGCGTCTCAGAGCCACCCACTTCTCTCTCCATTAGCCTGACTGTAATTTCAGACAGGCTCCATTATCTAACGGAAACTGCATGGTAACATCCTCTTCACCGGGACAGATTATCAAGCCTTTACTGATTCCCAAACCCATTCAACCTGCCCTCTTTGATCAAAACGGTTGGTTCATAATTGAGCTCCAATATGGAGATGTGCTGTATATCCAGTATGTATAGAACTGACCTATCAGGCAAGCAGATGACATAGTGTCACCACTCACTCCATGCCAATTGGTGGAACTAAACTGCCACTGCCTGCCTGAGGAGACCACAAGGCTGTCCTGTCACTCAGTGTCCAGGTGGTTGTTGACCCTGGTGACCCTTACTGTACTGTACAGGAGGTCGGCAGAGTCCCAGAGTCTGGAATGACTGGGATAGAGCCCAGCAAACCTTTAGAATTCCTGACTGCTTTTAAATAGAACATTCTAAAATGGAGCTCCACCCCAGTACCAGTAGTAGATCTGAAATAGGTACAGTATCCAAGCTGGCTGTCACAATGTCCTTTACTTTAAAATACACTGATCAAAAACATGCAACAATTTCAAAGGTTTTCCTCAGTTACACTTCATATAAGGAAATCAGTCAATTTAAATACATTCATTTGGCCCTAATCTATGGATTTCACATGACTGGGAATACAGATATGCATCTGTTGGTCACAGATACCGTTAAAAAAAAAGTAGGGGTGTGGGATCAGAAAATTAGTCGGTATCTGGGGTGACCACCATTTGCCTCATGCAGCGCAACACATCTCCTTCGCATAGAGTTGATCAGGCTGTTGATTGTGGCCTGTGGAATGTTGTCCCACTCCTCTTCAATGGCTGTGCGAAGTTGCTGGATATTGGCGGGAACTGGAACACGCTGTCGTACACGTCGATCCAGAGCATCCCAAACATGCTCAATGGGTGACATGTCTGGTGAGTATGCAGGCCATGGAAGAACTGGGACATTTTCAGCTTCTAGGAATTGTGTACAGATCCTTGTGACATGGGGCTGTGCATTATCATGCTGAAACATGAGGTGATGGCGGTGGATGAATGGCACGACAATGGGCCTCAGGATCTCGTCACGGTATCTCTGTGCATCGAAATTGCCATTGATAAAATGCAATATTGTTCATTGTCCGTAGCTTATGCCTGCCCATACCATAACGCCACCGCCACCATGGGGCACATGTTGACATCAGCAAATCTCTCGCCCACACAACGCCAGACACATCTCCGGGAAACTCATCTGCAGGCTCGTCGTCTTAACCAGGTCTTGACCTGACTGCAGTTTGGCGTTGTAACCGACTTCAGTGGACAAATGCTCACCTTCGATGGCCACTGGCATGCTGAAGAAGTGTGCTCTTCACAGATAAATCCCAGTTTCAACTGTACCAGGCAGATTGCAGACGCTGAGATATACTGATATACGCTGTCGGCCATCTGCCCGGTACAGTTGAAACCGTATTCACAGGACTGCTATTCACAGGTCTGGTATTCACAGGTCTGGTATTCACAGGACTGCTATTCACAGGACTGGTATTCACAGGTCTGGTATTCACAGGTCTGGTATTCACAGGACTGGTATTCACAGGTCTGGTATTCACAGGACTGATATTCACAGGTCTGGTATTCACAGGTCTTGTATTCACAGGACTGCTATTCATAGGACTGCTATTCACAGGTCTGGTATTCACAGGACTGCTATTCATAGGACTGCTATTCACAGGTCTTGTCTGGTATTCACAGGTCTGGTATTCACAGGACTGGTATTTACAGGTCTGGTATTCACAGGACTGATATTCACAGGTCTGGTATTCACAGGTCTGGTATTCACAGGACTGCTATTCATACCCAAGAAGACTCTAGGCTGTAATCGCTGCCAAAGTGCTTCAACAAAGTACTGAGTAAAGGGTCTGAATACTTATGTAAATGTGATATTTCTTTTTCTTTTTTTTCTCTTTTTAAAAAAAATAAATTAGCAAACATTTCTAAAAACCTGTTTTTGCTTTGTCATTTTGGGGTATTGTGTGTAGATTGATGAGGGGGAAAAACAATTTAATCAATTTTAGAATAAGGCTGTAACCTAACAAAATGTGGATAAAGTCAAGGAGTATGAATACTTTCCAAAGGCACTGAATGCCTTGACTAGAATACACTTTATATTAAGTGGACAGCAGTAGTTATATAGGATGAACCATGACTAGAATACAGAATATACATATGAAGTGGACAGCAGTAGTTATATAGGATGAACCATGACTAGAATACAGTATATACATATGAAGTGGACAGCAGTAGTTATATAGGATGAACCATGACTAGAATACAGTATATACATATGAACTGGGTAAAACAGTATATAAACATAATTAAAGTGACCAGTGTTCAATGACTATGTAAATAGGGCAGCAGTTACTATTTTTCCTTTAGTTTATTTAGCAAATGTTTCTTACTTACTTTTTAAAAACTCTGCATTGTTGGTTAAGGGCTCATAAGTAAGCATTTCACAGTAAGGCCTACACCTGCTGTATTTGGCGCATGTGACAAATAACATTTGATTTGATTTGAGTCTCTAAAGTGCTGGGTAGAGTACCGGGTGGTAGCCGGCTAGTAACAGTGGCTAAGTTCAGGGCAGGGTACTGAGTGGAGGCCGGCTAGTGGTGACTATTTAACAGTCTGATGGCCTGGAGATGAAGCTGTTTTTCAGTCTCTCGGTCCCAGCTTTGATGCACCTGTACTGACCTCGCCTTCTAGATGGTAGCAGGGTGAACAGGCCATGGCTCGGGTGGCTGAGGTCCTTGATGATCGTCTCCTTCTTCCTCTCCCCATATCAGTCTCTGGAATAACTTGCTATCTCCATGATGATACTATCCTACCCCTTAGAGACAGTCATCCCTTGAAATATGCGACCAGACTCATACATCTAGAATATGTCTGTCTTGCTATTCTTACCTTCTTACCGTTACAGGGCTGCTATTGGCTATCAGGTCGTTCAGCTCAGTGGCTCCATACCTTCTTACCGATACAGGGCTGCTATTGGCTATAAGGTCGTTCAGCTCAGTGGCTCCATACCTTCTTACCGTTACAGGGCTGCTATTGGCTATCAGGTCGTTCAGCTCAGTGGATCCTATTAACATCACCTGAGCTAGACACATTTAACTACCCTGGAGAGCTGACATCACACATTTAACTACCCTGGAGAGCTGACATCACACATTTAACTACCCTGGAGAGCTAACATCACACATTTAACTACACTGGAGAGCTGACATCACACATTTAACTACCCTGGAGAGCTGACATCACACATTTAACTACCCTGGAGAGCTGACATCACACATTTAACTACCCTGGAGAGCTGACATCACACATTTAACTACCCTGGAGAGCTGATATTGCTATTGTAGCTGAACCATGCTTTGATTGGTTCTCCTGGCTGGCAGCATCTAATATCTGGCATTCTATTACTGCGTCCCAAATGGCATCTTGTGTCCTATTTAATGGACGACCTTTGACCAGGGCCCTTTAGGACGCAGTATGCCAGAGCACAGAGTGATGGAACATCAAACAGGGCCTTCTACAGATATAGGCCGACCCATAGACGAAAGAGCTGTACTTGAGAAGCACTATCAGCGTGTGTGATTGAAGGGTAAGCCTGGCCTTCTCTCGGATCAGTGGGCTTGGGTGACCAGTCCCATATCAATTGAGAGAAGTTGATTTACTGTATGCTGCGTTCTGAATCCAACTTCTCTGGTGGGGGTGTAACCAACTATGTGTTATTGCAAAGCCTCCTCTCCTGACTGAATAAGGACCTGCAAGCTGAATGTGTTCCTCAGACAGAATGCTTTGTTTATAATAGGGGATTGAATGGAGGCAGGCAGAAAGCAGATCAGTTCTTACTGTGGTCTTACACACTTACTGTGTGGAGGCACAATAGCACAATTATGGTTGGTGTGTTTTATATCAAACATCCAATCTGGTAAACTAAGGAGACGACAGGAGCATGTAGAGAGGAAAGGTGGTGATATCAGGAGCATGTAGAGAGGAAAGGTGGTCATATCAGGAGCATGTAGAGAGGAAAGGTGGTGATATCAGGAGCATGTAGAGAGGAAAGGTGGTGATATCAGGAGCATGTAGAGAGGAAAGGTGGTCATATCAGGAGCATGTAGAGAGGAAAGATGGTCATATCAGGAGCATGTAGAGAGGAAAGGTGGTGATATCAGGAGCATGTAGAGAGGAAAGGTGGTCATATCAGGAGCATGTAGAGAGGAAAGGTGGTCATATCAGGAGCATGTAGAGAGGAAAGGTGGTGATATCAGAAGCATGTAGAGAGGAAAGGTGGTCATATCAGGAGCATATAGAGAGGAAATGTGGTCATATCAGGAGCATGTAGAGAGGAAAGGTGGTCATATCAGGAGCATGTAGAGAGGAAAGGTGGTCATATCAGGAGCATGTAGAGAGGAAAGGTGGTGATATCAGGAGCATGTAGAGAGGAAAGGTGGTCATATCAGGAGCATGTAGAGAGGAAAGGTGGTCATATCAGGAGCATGTAGAGAGGAAAGGTGGTGATATCAGGAGCATATAGAGAGGAAAGGTGGTGATATCAGGAGCATGTAGAGAGGAAAGGTGGTGATATCAGGAGCATGTAGAGAGGAAAGGTGGTCATATCAGGAGCATGTAGAGAGGAAAGGTGGTCATATCAGGAGCATGTAGAGAGGAAATGTGGTGATATCAGGAGCATATAGAGAGGAAAGGTGGTGATATCAGGAGCATGTAGAGAGGAAAGGTGGTGATATCAGGAGCATGTAGAGAGGAAAGATGGTCATATCAGGAGCATGTAGAGAGGAAATGTGGTGATAGCAGGAGCATATAGAGAGGAAAGGTGGTGATATCAGGAGCATGTAGAGAGGAAAGGTGGTGATATCAGGAGCATGTAGAGAGGAAAGGTGGTCATATCAGGAGCATGTAGAGAGGAAAGGTGGTCATATCAGGAGCATGTAGAGGGGAAAGGTGGTGATATCAGGAGCATGTAGAGAGGAAAGGTGGTCATATCAGGAGCATGTAGAGAGGAAAGGTGGTGAAGTGATAGCACAGCATGTTTTAATCATTTTTGTTTTAAACAACCTATATAATTACTAGCCAGTACAATGAACCTAAAAATGAGTGTATACCACAATTATCTTTGGTAATACTATACAGTATCAAACTTTCTGAATGATGGGAGTATTAGCTTGCCCTCGTGAGGCGGTTACAGTGAAGTGCAGCTGGACAGGTTCCATGTTCATGTTTCCAGGGGAAAGGTTTCAATGTAACACCACAACATTGAGCTTTCAGACAGCACAGGTTTGTGAATGATTTTAAGATTTAGCTTCTTATGTTATATAACCTAATTATCTGGTTATGTTAGGGACGTTTTTCACAGTACTTTGGGGTGTTAAAGTCTATGCTTTTAGGAATCAACATTTTTATAAAGGGATAGAACTGTGAAGGACATCCAAAGCATAGTTAGCTAGTCAGCTAGCTCTTGCCCATCGCGCGACGACAACAACAAGTTACTTCTGACCGATTTTGTTTGATGACTGGTTTTCGCAACTCACCAAAGTAAAAATATTTCTGGAATGTTGGAGAACTTTTCTCTGTGTGCGCAGGGTGTCCAAAGTACGAAACGACTAGCAGCTTCAGTTTGACGCCAGTCTACTTTGTCGCTGATCCATGCGCATGGGTCAGATGCGCATGTGTAGATCTCGTAGTGGCGACCGGACGCATGCGCTTGGACCAGAGCTAGTGTATGTCTGCCTCAGTTAGCACAGACAGAGGACTCGGTGTAGATCCAAGATGGCGAAGTAGTACAGTTCTGTTTTTGTCGTGTGTCTGTAAATAGCCTGTAAATACCCTGTTTTTTTGTATTTTTCTGTTGTATTTTTGACTTTGTTTTTTACCCCATATGTAACTCTGTGTTGTTTTTATCGCACTGCTTTGCTTTATCTTGGCCAGGTCGCAGTTGTAAATGAGAACTTGTTCTCAACTGGCTTACCTGGTTAAATAAAGGTGAAATAAAAAATAAAATAAAAAATATGGCCTGGTAGCTGCACACGTACGACCTTGCCACCATCTCTGGTCAACTGTTTTACAGTTCAATAACAGTGTTGATTCCTCTCTCCTCTCTGTTTCCCTCCCTCCCTCTGTTCCTCTCCCTTGCTCTTCCTCTCCCTCCCTCCTTCTCTCCCTCCCTTGCCTGGTAGCAGCACCATGGTTCTGTCTGCAGCCAGTCGGCACCTCCTTAGGGGCAGTAGGATTGGTGCCTGGGGGCAGCTGCTCCCCAGGAGGAGCGGATCTGTATACACCACTGCCAATGGGTTCCAGGAGAAGGAGATCAGAGAGAAACTCCAAGCTTTCCCTGGGGGGTCTATAGACCTTGTCAAACAGGAGTCAGGCATCGCAGTGCTCACCGTCAACAACCCTGCTCGCATGAACGCTTTCTCTGGTATTAGGAGCGCTGTCCACCGTTATATTTTATTATTGATCTGAGTGTTGCTCTTTGTTAACCTACAATTCAGACTAAATATCACTCCGCTTCTCTTTGGTTTCACCTCACCAAACGGAGCGAAATATATTTAGTTTTGTATTCCAACTCTTTGCTTCTCCTGAGAATGATTACAGTGGGACTAAGGGGCTAGTGCTCAATGAACTGGGTTGTGTTCAGTAGGGCACACTGTAGCAAAACGTTTAGCAACAGATGACTAAAATGTGTTTATTTGGATCCCCATTAGCTTTTGCAGAAGCAGCAGCTGCTCTTCCTGGGGTCCCCAAAAAACACAAAACATGACAAGTAACAAAACACTGATACACAAGGACTTAAAATACAACATATACAAACCACAAAACATTTAACAATACAACAAAATAATGTGTGTTTGTGTGTGTCCCCTCACAGTCCCCGTTGTTCCATGAGATGTTGTTTAATCAGTTTTTTAAAGGCAATTTTGCTGTTCGCTTGAGTAATTGGAGATGCGATCATGGCTCTGTATAATACTGTACGTTGCCGTGAATTCATTTTGGACTTGGGGACTGTGAAGAGACCCCTGGTGGCATGTATTGTGGGGTATGTATGGGTGTCTGAACTGAATGTTTTTGATTATGCAGACTATCTGGAGTTTTCATCACAGTAATATTTCTCATGAAAACTAGAAGAGCAGCAGTTCATCTCTCGTCAACACTCAACCTCATAGTGAACATGTTCAGATTGTACCTCCCTGTTTAACTCAGATTCAAAACGTTTTCTCCCTACTGAACACTACCCTGTTTTCTCCAGGTTCTATGATGGTGGAGCTGGAGGAGAGGATGTCCCAGCTAGAGGAGTGGACGGAAGGGAAAGGTCTCATCATCCAGGGGGCTGCTGGGACATTCTGCTCTGGGTCAGACCTCAACGCTGTCAGGGCTATATCCAACCCTCAGGTCAGACCTCAATGTTGTCAGAGATATACAGTGGCTTGCGAAAGTATTCACCCCCCTTGGCATTTTTCCTAATTTTTTGCCTTACAACCTGGAATTGAAATGTATTTTTGGGGGGTTTGTATCATTTGATTTACACAACATGCCTAATAATATGTTCTTGTGAAACAAACAAGAAATAAGACAAAAAAACTGAACTTGAGCGTGCATAACTATTCACCCCCCCAACGTCAATACTTTGTAGAGCCACCTTTTGCAGCAATTACAGCTGCAAGTCTGTTGGGGTATGTCTATATAAGCTTGGCACATCTAGCCACTGGGATTTTTGCCCATTCTTCAAGGCAAAACTGCTCCAGCTCCTTCAAGGTGGATGGGATCCGCTGGTGTACAGCAATCTTTAAGTCATACCACAGATTCTCAATTAGATTGAGGTCTGGGCTTTGACTAGGCCATTCCAAGATATTTAAATGTTTCCCCTTAAACCACTTGAGTGTTGCTTTAGCAGTATGCTTAGGGTCATTGTCCTGCTGGAATGTGAACCTCCGTCCCAGTCTCAAATCTCTGGAAGACTGAAACAGGTTTCCCTCAAGAATGTCCCTGTATTTAGCGCCATCCATCATTCCTTCAATTCTGACCAGTTTCCCAGTCCCTGCCGATGAAAAACATCCCCACAGCATGATGCTGCCACCACCATGCTTCACTGTGGGGTTGGTGTTCTCGGGGTGATGAGAGGTGTTGGGTTTGCGCCAGACATAGCGTTTTCCTTGATGGCCAAAAAGCCCAATTTTAGTCTCATCTGACCAGAGTACCTTCTTCCATATGTTTGGGGAGTCTCCCACATGGCTTTTGGTGAACACCAAACGTGTTCGCTTATTTTTTTCTTTAAGCAATGGCTTTTTTCTGGCCACTCTTCTGTAAAGCCCAGCTCTGTGGAGTGTATGGCTTAAAGTGTTCCTATGGACAGATACTCCAATCTCCGCTGTGGAGCTTTGCAGCTCCTTCAGGGTTATATTTGGTCTCTTTGTTGGCTCTCTAAGCTTGGTGGTGCCCCTTGCTTAGTGGTGTTGCAGACTCTGGGGCCTTTCAGAACAGGTGTGTATATATATTGAGATCACGTGACACTTAGATTGCACACAAGGTGGACTTTATTTAACTAATTATGTGACTTCTGAAGGTAATTGGTTGCACCAGATCTTATTTAGGGGCTTCATAGCAAAAGGGGGTGAATACATATGCACGCACCACTTTTTCGTTATTTATTTTTTATAATTCTTTGAAACAAGTAATTTTTTTCATTTCACTTCACCAATTTGGACTATTTTGTGTATGTCCATTACATGAAATCCAAATAAAAATCCATTTAAATTACAGGTTGTAATGCAACAAAATAGGAAAAACGCCAAGGGGGATGAATACTTTTCCAAGGCACTGTATACAAACTTCAGGTCAGACCTCAGTGTTGTCAGAGATATATCCAACCTTTAGGTCAGTCTCTCTGGACAATCTCCCTCTCTGAAAGACCAGTAGAAAGCTCAGTGAACTGTTTTTATTCAGTCACATTGTATTGGGGCACTCCTACTTCCATCCAATCTGACTTTCTAAATCACGTGTCAAACTCTTTCCACGGAGGGCAGAGTGTCTGCGGGTTTTCACTCCTCCCTTGTACTTGATTGATGAATTAAGATCACTAATTAGTAAGGAACTCCCCTCACCTGGTTGTCTAGGTCTTAGTAAGGAACTCTCCTCACCTGGTTGTCGTCATCTTAACTGAAAGGAAAAACCCCAAACCAGCAGACACTAGGCCCTCCATGGAATGAGTTTGACACCCCCATGGTCTAAACGATGCGTCTTGCCTTTCAGGATGGGATGAAGATGTGTATGTTCATGCAGAATGCCCTGACCAGGCTACTGAGGTAGGACACTGTGTTTAGAAAGTTCTAGATCAGTGTGTCATGCCAGATGCTCTGTGCCAATGCTAACCCATGTGTTCTCTGTGCAGGCTGCCTCTGTTCTCCGTAGCTCTGGTGGAGGGGAGCGCACTGGGAGGAGGGGCTGAGCTCACTACTGCCTGTGACTTTAGGTACAGTAACGGAACTCATTTTCCACAGATGGCACCGTTGCTATGTGTTTATTAAACTGGAGGCCCACATCCAGATAGTGGAGAAAAGGAGGGTGCAGAGAAAAGGCCTTTTCAAGAAATATCTGAGCAACAAAATCCACCAGGTTTCCAATCTCTAAACCAACATCACGGTCTCTCCCTGCTAGGTTGATGGCACCAGGCAGTGTGATCCAGTTTGTCCATAAACACATGGGTCTGGTCCCTGGTTGGGGCGGTGCAGCTAGATTGGTACGCATCGTAGGCAGCCAGAACGCCCTGAAGATGCTGGGTAATGCCCTGAATGTGGACCCAGAGATGGGGCTGCAGATTGGGCTTGCGGATGGGGTCCTGGAGGGTCCCCTGGCTGGGTCTGGAGCCAATGCCCTCCTGGAGGCAGAGCAGTGGTTGGGCTGCTACACCAAGGGTCCATCCCCGGTCATCAGAGCCATAAAGAAAGTGGTGGTGTCAGGGAGAGAGCTCCCCCTGGAGGCAGCCCTGAGGACTGAGAGGGATGTGTTCGGGACAGTGTGGGGAGGACCGGCTAACCTACAGGCTCTGGCCAGCAAGGCCAAACACAAGTGAATTAACTTAGTCTTGTGATTACATTGTATTCTCGTCCTAATGTTCTGAAGAAACCTAGAACGGCTGGAGTCGAAACTGTGAACCAACCCACGCTGCGAATACTGAACTGGAACATTAGGATGCAATGTAGAGGGTCTGAACTAAACTAGAACACACTTAACTAGTGTATTCATTCTGCCGATTCTGTTGCTGAAGGTCTCATAAAACAGAAGCAAACGAAACCTACCCGAATTTTTCCAATAGCAACTAGTTTTAGTTGGAAACGTTTTGCAACCATTTGGCGGAATGAATACACCCCTGGACTGTGCTAGGAGTGTGACAGCACCTTATGGGGGATTTATATTGCTGTGTTGAGTGACCACTAACAATCAATTCATTATTTTAGTGAAGGAATTGTTAGTGACTGTTGGGACAATTATATGGACCCATCTAAACGTGGTAATGTCCTTTTTCCTCACTGGAGATTAAGATATGACACTAGTTGTAATAGTGACATGTGAAGATGATGTTATTGTGCCTTTACGGCTCTACTACAGTCTATTAACACCAGGGGGACAGAACACAGAACCAGGGTGACAGAACACAGAACCAGGGTGACAGAACACAGAACACCAGGGTGACAGAACACAGAACACCAGGGTGACAGAACACAGAACACCAGGGTGACAGAACACCAGGGTGACAGAACACAGAACACCAGGGTGACAGAACACAGAACCAGGGTGACAGAACACAGAACCAGGGTGACAGAACACAGAACCAGGGTGACAGAACACAGAACCAGGGTGACAGAACACCAGGGTGACAGAACACCAAGGTGACATCTTCATTACATATTTATTTTTTATTTAACCAGGTAAGCCAGTTGAGAACAAGTTCTCATTTACAACTGCGACCTGGCCAAGATAAAGCAAAGCAGTGCGATAAAAACAACAACAACACAGAGTTACATATGGGGTAAAACAAAACATAAAGTCAAAAATACAACAGAAAATATATATACAGTGTGTGCAAATGTAGCAAGTTATGGAGGTAAGGCAATAAATAGGCTATAGTGCAAAATAATTACAATTAGTATTAACACTGGAATGATAGATGTGCAAGAGATGATGTGCAAATAGAGATACTGGGGTGCAAATGAGCAAAATAAATAACAATATAGGGATGAGGTAGTTGGGCGGGCTAATTTCAGATGGGCTGTGTACAGGTGCAGTGATCGGTAAGGTGCTCTGACAACTGATGCTTAAAGTTAGTGAGGGAGATAAGAGTCTCCAGCTTCAGAGATTTTTGCAATTTGTTCCAGTCATTGGCAGCAGAGAACTGGAAGGAATGGCGGCCAAAGGAGGTGTTGGCTTTGGGGATGACCAGTGAGATATACCTGCTGGAGCGCATACTACGGGTGGGTGTTGCTATGTGACCAATGAGCTAAGATAAGGCGGGGATTTGCCTAGCAGTGATTTATAGATGGCCTGGAGCCAGTGGGTTTGGCGACGAATATGTAGTGAGGACCAGCCAACAAGAGCGTACAGGTCACAGTGGTGGGTAGTATATGGGGCTTTGGAGACAAAACGGATGGCACTGTGATAGACTACATCCAATTTGCTGAGTAGAGTGTTGGAGGCTATTTTGTAAATGACATCGCCGAAGTCAAGGATCGGTAGGATAGTCAGTTTTACGAGGGCATGTTTGGCAGCATGAGTGAAGGAGGCTTCGTTGCGAAATAGGAAACCGATTCTAGATGTAACTTTGGATTGGAGATTCTTAATGTGAGTCTGGAAGGAGAGTTTACAGTCTAACCAGACACCTAGGTATTTGTAGTTGTCCACATACTCTAGGTCAGACCCGTCGAGAGTAGTGATTCTAGTCGGGTGGGCGGGTGCCAGCAGCGTTCGATTGAAGAGCATGCATTTAGTTTTACTAGTGTTTAAGAGCAGTTGGAGGCTACTGAAGGAGTGTTGTATGGCATTGAAGCTCGTTTGGAGGTTTGTTAACACAGTGTCCAATGAAGGGTCAGATGTATACAAAATGGTGTCGTCTGCGTAGAGATGGATCTGAGAGTCACCAGCAGCAAGAGCGACATCATTGATATACACTGAGAAAAGAGTCGGCCCAAGAATTGAACCCTGTGGCACCCCCATAGAGACTGCCATAGGTCCAGACAACAGGCCCTCCAATTTGACACATTGAACTCTATCTGAGAAGTAGTTGGTGAACCAGGCGAGGCAGTCATTTGAGAAACCAAGGCTATTTAGTCTGCCAATAAGAATGCGGTGGTTGACAGAGTCGAAAGCCTTGGCCAGGTCGACGAAGACGGCTGCACAGTACTGTCTATTATCGAGCGCGGTTATAATATCGTTTAGGACCTTGAGCCTAAACGATACAACTTACATTGCAAACTTGATGTAGAAAAATGCTTGCCCACATTTTAGTCTCTTGCATAATTTCTTCCATTGTACTACAATTACATGGCAATGACTGAACATATCATGACAAACAACTTGGTCATCTTTTAAGTAGATTTATTTACAAATAAATCTCCAGGGAAACAGAAGAGAACCAACTAGACTACTTCTCCCCCTGTGGCTGATCAGGCATACTCCTGATGATGTCTGAATCACCTGTAGATGATTAGAAATTAATTAGAAGTTACATTCTATAAACCAGTCGGGAAAGAATAACAGTTTACACACTTGTTAATTTTCCATGAACTCACCAGGGTCAATGATGGCCAGAGTGCAGACTCTGAAGTACTTTCCACAGGCTGTGCCCAGCTCTATGTTGTTCCCACTGTAGTGGTGGACTCCAGTCTTAGCCAGCATAGCATAGTATTCTATCTCTGATTTCCTACAGAGAGAAGGGAAGTGTTCAAATCAGTTTTAGGGTGGATTCACTTCAGTATAATATTGGTGCTGAGCAGGAGTGAGCAGTCTTCCCTGAGGGAGAGGGTTTTGCTCCAACCTAGTAGTAGCACACCCAATTCAAATAATTAGTAGGTGTGCTAGTTTTGACTGGAGCAAAAGCCAGATTGCCCACCCTTGCAGTAGTTAGGTAAGTGTTGGTTAGTTACACTGAACAAAAATATAAAAATGCAACAATTTCAAAGATTTTACTGAGTCACAGTAAATCATTCAATTTAAATGAATTAATTAGGCCCTAATCTATGGATTTCACACGACTGGGAATACAGAGATATGAATCTGTTGGTCACATACCTTTAAAAAAAGAGTATGGGCGTGGATCAGAAAACCAGTCAGTATCTGGTGTGACCACCATTTGCCTCATGCAGTGCAACATACTTCGCATAGAGTTGATCAGGCTGTTGATTGTGGCTTGTGGAATGTTGTCCCACTCCTCTTCAATGGCTGTGCGAAGTTGCTGACTATTGGCAGGAACTGGAACACGCTGTCGTACACGTCGATCCAGAGCATCCCAAACATGCTCAATGGGTGACATGTCTGGTGAGTATGCAGGCCATGGAAGAACTGGGACATTTTCCGCTTCCAGGAATTGTGTACAGATCCTTGTGCCATGGGGCTGTGCATTATCATGCTGAAACATGAGGTGATGGCAGCGGATGAATTGCACGACAATGGGCCTCAGGATCTCATCACGGTATCCCTGTGCATTCAAATTGCCATCGATAAAATGCAATATTGTTCATTGTCTGCAGCTTATGCCTGCCCATACCATAACCCCACCATGGGGCACTCTGTTCACAACATTGACAATCAAACCGCTCGCCCACACGGCGCCATACGCGCCGTCTGTCTGGTACAGTTGAAACCGGGATTCATCCGTGAAGAGCACACTTCTTCAGCGTGCCAGTGGCCATCGAAGGTTAACATTTGCCCACTGAAGTTGGTTACGACGGCAAACTGCATTCAGGTCAAGACCCTGGTGAGGACGACGAGCACGCAACGTAGATGAGCTTCCCTGAGACAGTTTCTGACAGTTTGTGCAGAAATTCTTCGGTTGTGCAAACCCACAGTTTCATCAGCTGTCCGGGTGTCTGGTCTCAGACGATCCCACAGGTGAAGAAGCTGGATGTGGAGGTCCTGGGCTGGCGTGGTTACACGTGGTCTGCAGTTTTGAGGCCAGTTGGACGTACTGCCAAATTCTCTAAAATGACATTGGTAGAGAAATGAACAAATTCTCTGGCAACAGCTCTGGTGGACATTCCAGCAGTCAGCATGCCAATTAAATGCTCCCTCAAGACATCTGTGGCATTGTGCTGTGTGACAAAACTGCACATTTTAGTGGCCTTTTAGTCCCCAGCACAAGGTGCACCTATAATGATCATGCTGTTTAATCAGCTTCTTGATATGCCACACCTGTCGGGTGGATGGATTATCTTGGCAAATAAGAAATGCTCACTAACAGGGATGTAAAAAATGTTATGGAAAATGTCTGGGGATCTTTTATTTCAGCTCATGAGACCAACACTTAACATGTTGCGTTTATATTTTTGTTGAGTGTAGTTACCTCAGGGCAGGTGTGTTGTTGGCCAGGATGACCAGCTTGGCTTTGCCCTGGCGGATCATCCTCTGAGTCTGTTTGTAGCCCAGTACATATTTACCGCTCTTCATCACCAGCTGAAGCCGAGAGTTGATGGACTCCAAGGACTTTTTCTGGGGAGAGAAACAGATTAGAGACCGACCAATCAGTAGTGTTGCATCGGAAAGTTGGCTTCCAACAGTCAGGCTGCTTTTAGCCCATGACTGCATAAATGACTAAACACAAGGCAGTCCCATGCATCATGGCATGTCAATATGAACCAGACCAGGCGAGGGCCCAGTTACACAAATGCATCTTACGACTAAGTTAATCGTTAACCTTTGTAGGAGCAATGTTAAATCTCTGAGCCGTTTCCCAAAACCATCACTACTTAAGTTGTACTTAAACTATAGCTGTTCTACGGCAGTCGATAAATAACTAAGTACATCGTTAGAGAAGATGGCTGCCGTTTTACAGCCCTCTAACCAATTGTACTATTATGTGTGTTTTTCCGCGTTATTTGTAATTTATTTTGTACATAATGTTTCTGCCATCGTCTCTTATAACCAAAAAGAGCTTCTGGATATCAGGACAGCGATTACTCACCTCGTATTGGACGAATAATTTTTCTTCAACAAGTCGGATGCGAAGGATATCCTACAGACACCCGACAAGGCCCAAATCCCCGTCATTCGCATGAGAAAGAGAGAGATATCGTGGACGTAGGTCGGGGTGCCTTGTAAGGATCCGACGGCGAGTGAGTAAACTGCCTCTTCCATCAATCCTATTAGCCAATGTTCAATCATTTGAGAATAAATTGGATGACCTAAGATTACGGTTATCCTACCAACAGGACATTAAAAACTGTAATATCTTATGTTTCACCGAGTCGTGGCTGAACGTCGACATGGACAACATACAGCTAGCGGGCTATACGCTACATCGGCAGGATAGAACGGCTGACTCCGGTAAGACAAGGGGTGGCGGTCTGTGTATATTTGTAAACAACAACTGGTGCACAAAATCAAATACTAAGGAACTCTAGGTTTTGCTTGCCTGAGATAGAGTATCTTATGATGTAGTTTTTCCTGTAGACCACACTATTTACCAAGAGAGTTTATCTATATTTTTCATAGCTGTCTATTTACCACCACAAACCAATGCTGGCATTAAGATTGCACTGAATGAGCTGTATAAGGCCATAAGTGAACAGGAAAACGCTCATCCAGAGGCAGCGCTCCTAGTGGCCAGGGACTTTAATGCAGGGAAACTTAAATCCGTTCTACCTAATTTCTACCAGCATGTTAAATGTGCAACCAGAGGAAAAAAAGCTCTAGACCACCTTTACTCCACACACAGAGACGCTACAAAGCTCTCCCTCGCCCTCCATTTGGCAAATCTGACCATAACTCTATCCTCCTGATTCCTGCTTATAAGCAAAAACTAAAGCAGGAAGCACCAGTGACTCGGTTAATAAAAATGTGGTCAGATGACGCAGATGCTAAGCTACAGGACTGTTTTGCTAGCACAGACTGGAACATGTTCCGGGATTCTTCAGATAGCATTGAGGAGTAAACAACATCAGTCACTGGCTTCATCAATAAGTGCATTGATGATGTCGTCCCCACAGTGACCGTACGTACATACCCCAACCAGAAGCCATGGATTACAGGCAACATCCGCACTGAGCTAAAGGGTAGAGCTGCCGCTTTCAAGGAGCGGGACTCTAACCCGGACGCTTATAAGAAATCCCGCTATGCCCTCCGACGAACCATCAAACAGGCAAAGAGTCAATACAGGACTAAGATTGAATCATACTACACCGGCTCTGACGCTCGTCGGATGTGGCAGGGCTTGAAAACTATTACAGACTACAAAGGGAAGCACAGCCGCGAGCTGCCCAGTGACAAGACTTCCAGACGAGCTAAACCACTTCTATGCTCGCTTCGAGGCAAGCAACACTGAAGCATGCCTGAGAGCACCAGCTGTTCCGGATGACTATGTGATCACGCTCTCCGTAGCCAATGTGAGTAAGACTTTTAAGCAGGTCAACATCCACAAGGCCGCAGGGCCAGCCGGATTACCAGGACGTGTACTCCGAGCATGTGCTGACCAACTGGCAAGTGTCTTCACTGACATTTTCAACATGTCCCTGACTGAGTCTGTAATACCAACATGTTTCAAGCAGACCACCATAGTCCCCGTGCCCAAGGACACTAAGAACCTGCCTAAGTGACTACTGACCCGTAGCACTGACGTCTGTAGCCATGAAGTGCTTTGAAAGGCTGGTCATGGCTCACAACACCATTATCCCTGAAACCCTAGACCCACTCCAATTTGCATACCGCCCCAACAGATCCACAGATAATGCAATCTCTATTGCACTCCACACTGCCCTTTCCCACCTGGACAAGAGGAACACCTACGTGAGAATGCTATTCATTGACTACAACTCAGCATTCAACACCATAGTGCCCTCAAAGCTCATCACTAAGCTAAGGATCCTGGGACTAAACACCTCCCTCTGCAACTGGATCCTGGACTTCCTGACGGGCCACCCCCAGGTGGTAAGGGTAGGTAACAACACATCTGCCACACTGATCCTCAACACGGGGGCCCCTCAGGGGTGCGTGCTCAGTCCCCTCCTGTACTCCCTGTTCACCCATGACTGCATGGCCAGGCACGACTCCAACACCATCATTAGGTTTGCCAACGACACAACAGTGGTAGGCCTGATCATCGACAACGATGAGACAGCCTATAGGGAGGAGGTCAGAGACCTGGCCGTGTGGTGCCAGGATAACCTCTCCCTCAACGTGACCAAGACAAAGGAGATGATTGTGGACTACAGGAAAAAAAAAGAGGACTGAGCACGCCCCCATTCTCATCGACGGGGCTGTAGTGGAACAGGTTGAGAGCTTCAAGTTCCTTGGTGTCCACATCACCAACGAACTATCATGGTCCAAACACACCAAGACAGTCGTGAAGAGGGCACGACAAAGCCTATTCCCCCTCAGGAGACTGAAAAGATTTGGCATGGGTCCTCAGATCCTCAAAAAATTATACAGCTGCACCATCAAGAGCATCCTGACTGGTTGCATCACCGCCTGGTATGGCAACTGCTTGGCCTCTGACCGCAAGGGACTACAGAGGGTAGTGCGTACGGTCCAGTACATCACTGGGGCCAAGCTGACCCGAGAGCAGCGCTGCCTTTCTTTCAATCCTATCAGTATCGACACATGCCTCAACTACGCACCTACCGAACGTTCTCTCTGCGTGGTGTTTTGGGAAACGCATGTGACATCTTCCGCCGTAGGAAAGATACATCGTAAAGACACTCGTAAGCCTAAAGTTCCATCGCTATCGGGAAACCGGGCCCTGGTTGGTCACTCACACTGGGATAAATGAACGATTTGAAAATAACATTTACCCATCACCGTTCCTAAATTAAGGATGTGCACAAACATTTCTATTAATGAACGATTTCCCAGTCCCAAACTCACCGTTTTCTTAGCCGCCACCATGTCTGCGGTTTAAGATGTTACTAGCCCACCTAAACTAGGATATCACATGCAGAATGAGTGATACAATCTTGTGTCGCACGTTGACGTCAACCGGAGAGTTTAGCTGAACGCTCTGCACTGTCAGGTAGATGAATAAATAAATGAAAGAAAGAGAACACCTCCCGGACTACAGTACTTGCATAACATTTATGCGTTTGTTTGGAAAACAAATCATCGCGAGAGGTGGCGTGAGATGAGCGGCAGGTTTGCACCAAATTTGAAAACGTGGAAAAGCTCTCACTCCTAAACACACACAGTTCATTACGAAGAGGAGACGGCCACTGCAGTCTGCATACGGTACAACTCCTGATGTAACACGATATACCTCTTTGGAATGTCCACCATCTCTAGCTACATTTTAGGTTTGCCATTTGGCTAGAAGTAAGTAAACAACACTAGCTAACTTTCTTTCTGAAATAATAGCTAAGTAAGTAACTAGCTTGCTACGTAACGTTTAACGTGTGTATCAACCTTGTATACATGCATTTCATTTTAGTATGTATTTCAAGGTGAATTGCTAACGTTAGGGTATTAACTTTCAGCTAATCAATTGGTTAACAACCAAAGCTAACTAGTTGAGTAATAAAGCAATACAACAATGTACTCTACATTGCACACCTGCATCATTCTGAAATTGCAACGGCTTTTAATATTTTGTCATTGAAACGAACTAGGTAACTAACCCTTAACTAGCTCCCATTTATCAAACCTTTGTTTTTACGCTAGCTAGCCAGCCAGCGGGCTAATGGGCCTCTAGGGGGGAGCCAAACACAGTGTTCCCAGCCTCAGTCGAGGTGTTGGCGGTCGCAGTGCCGTTTGAGCGGGCGGATGGGAGCCATGGAGATCAATAGGCGGAACATTTCAAACCGAGCGAGGGGCTTTAAATACCATTTATCAACAGCACGCGACAGCATAGCAACTATGGAATTGTTGTCACTATCGACATCAGCTATCTTCTGGTTGTTTCTTTCATCCACTTGGAAGGCGCATGTTTTGGCTGAAGTAGCTACTCTCGTAACCTGTTAGCTATTGACCACTTTTTCTTTAGCAAAAGTCAGCTAGATAAATTTGTATTTTCAAAAATGTAGTACAGGTTACATTTTGTCTAATCTTAGCTAACTAACTACATTAACTTAGTTAACGTTAGGCCTAACTAGCGATTTGGCTAGCTAGCTAACAACAAAGGTGGCTTAACACTTTTTCTAACTGCATTGTTTTTCACTTTGTTCTCACAGATCAGTTTGTAACACCAGACCCGTCACCTGGTGAATATAGTCTTTCTACATCTGAAAGGGAGTATGGAGTGCAGTCTCAGACCAGATGCTCATTTCCAGAGCCGCAAAGACCTGCAGTATGGAGCTTGTCATGACAGTGGATACTTGGACAGTGGTTACAGCCCTAAAATGGAGAGTGGAGACACATTTGCCCTCTCAAAGTGTTTTTCTTCAGATGGTTTTCATGAAATGCCTAAAGAGAACCTTTCACAGAAATGCGAACCTCTGTCACCCAGAAAGAACAGACTAAAAGAGGGTGTCAGGAGTCCACAGAAAGACATTCTGAAGGAGCAGCCATTACAGAACGGCTGGTGTGAAACTCCTAAAGTATCCAAGAGAGGTCCATCTCTGAGACGACGTCTCCTCATGTCTAAATCGGAGGGTAAAACTGCAGGCAACACAAAAACACCATGCGCTAAAAAGACTGACTCGTCAGTGAACGTGAGAACTGACCGCTGCTCCAACGTGGTCTGTGACTCACCAGATGCCTTTACTATTGGAGCTTTAGCTACAAGCACTTTAAAACCAGAGGACGTGCTTCTGTCCAGCAGGAAACGGCGCCTCCTCTTTTCTCTTGTAAAAACCTCAACACTTGAAGATGGTAAATGCAACACGACCAGCCTCCCCCTCTTTGAGAGAAAGGCGTCTGCTGCATCGCTCTCAGATGCAGACTTGGAAGAGAGCATCATCTCCTCAGACCGCCTTTCCACTGAGATGCTGGAGACCCCACGCTATAGCAGATTAACATCTTCGGTGAAAGAGAACTTCCAGACTCCAGTCAACAACAACGTAGCAGCTAACCTCTCTGACAGCCTGAGTGTCCTGAGCACCCCTTCCTCCACCCCTACTCATAAACACGACCATGACACCCCTTCATCCACCCCTACTCATAAACACTATGACCATGACACCCCTTCATCCACCCCTACTCTTAAACACTGTGACCGCTCCGTGTCTGAGGACAGTGGCTTCAGCTCCCTGGCTCTGGATAAGTCCCAGGACTCCACGGTGGACAATGATGGTTCCTTCCAGGAGCTGCTGTTGTCATCAGGCAGCTCCAGGTGCAAGGAGACCCCCAGCAGGCTGGCCGAGATGAAGAGGAGGTAGGCTAGATTAGCTTTTTGACTTCCAATGAATGCCCTTGAACAATGTTTCTCAACTCCAATCCTTGAGTACCCCCAACAGTATATACAAATGTGTGATGTTTGGGGTACTCAAGGACTGAAGTTGAGAAACATTGCCCTAGAAAATATCAGTGTTGTATATTTATGGTGTTTTGTAGTTTAATTATTGTAATATTTATTAATTTCATTGTAAGTTGTACTTGGTGTAATTCAGTTTGTATCTTGCTTCCGTTTTGTAAAATTATTTATTAAGTAAAAAAATAAACATCATCATCAGATCCAGACTGGAGCGCCAGCGCCGCCTCTCCACTCTCCGAGAGGGGGGTTCCCAGTCTGAGGGGGACCGTGACGTCAGGGCCCTGGTAGCCCACAGAACTCATCACAGAGAGAAGAACCTGACATCCCAGGCACATCTGGAGCGCAGCATCTTCAAGGAGGATGACAGTGACGTCTTCCTGGATGTGACTCCGCCGAAAACAGCCACCGTTAAGCTAGAGGACCTGTCCTTCACGCCGGCCCTGCAGATGGTCCAGGCCCTGGCCCAGAAGACCTCCGGGATGTTGCTGGAGCAGACCAGTCTGGAGGAGCTGCTGAGGGCCTCGGAGAAAGAGGCCTTCAGGACCACCATGCCCCTGGCTGGGCTGATCGGCAGGAAGATGGGCCTGGGGAAGGTAGACATCTTTACTGAGCTGAAGAAGAAGAATCTCAGACACATCCTGGCTATGATCCTCAATCAGCTGTCCTCTGAAGATGTCTATAGGTGAGGATTTTATTTACTGTATATGCCTTCAGAAAGTATTCATACCCCTTGACTTATTCCACATTTTGTTGTGTTACAGCCTGAATTCAAAATGGATTAAATAAAAAATCGCACACAATACACCATAATGACAGTGAAAACATGTTTTTAGAAATTGTAGCAAATTTATTGAAAATGAAATGCGCATCTCATTTACATAGGTATTCACACCCCTGAGTCAATACTTTGTAGAAGCATCTTTGGTGACGGTTATAGCTTTGAGTCGTCTTGTCTGTCAGGATTTTCTTCCCTGCTTCCGTCTGCCCACTCTCCTATAAAGCCCAGATCGGTGAAGTGCTGTAGAGACCGTTGTTCTTCTGGGAGGTTCTCCCATCTCAGCCAATGAACTCTGTAGTTCTGTCAGAGTGGTCATTGGGTTCTTGGTCACCTCCCTAACCAAGGTCATTCTTGCCCGGTTGCTCAGTTTGGTCGGACGGCCAGCTCTAGGCAGGGTAGTTCCATATGTTTTCCATTTCCTAATGATGGAGACCACTGTACTCTTGGAAACTTTCAACACTCTAGACATTGTTTTATACCCTTCCCCAGATACAGTACCAGTCAAAAGTTTGGACACACCTACTCATTCCAGGGTTTTTCTTAATTTTTTTACTATTTTCCACATTGTAGAATAATAGTGAAGACATCAAAACTATGAAATAACACACATGGAATCATGTAGTAATCAAAAAAGTGTTTAACAAATCAAAATATGTGAGATTCTTCAAAGTAGCCACCCTTTACCTTGACAGCTTTGCACACTCTTGGAATTCTCTCAACCAGCTTCATTACATTTACATTTACATTTTAGTCATTTAGCAGACGCTCTTATCCAGAGCGACTTACATGAGCAATTAGGGTTAAGTGCCTTGCTCAAGGGCACATCGACAGATTTTCCCCCTAGTCGGCTCGGGGATTAGAACCAGCGACCTTTCGGTTACTGGCACAACGCTCTTAACCACTAAGCTACCTGCCTTCATGAGGTAGTCACCTGAAATGCATTTCAATTAACAGGTGTGCCTTCTTAAAAGTTAATTTGTGGAATTTCTTTCCTTAATGTGTTTGAGGCAATCAGTTGTGTTGTGAGGTAGGGGTGGTATACATAAGATGGCCCTATTTGGGAAAAGACCAAGTCCATATTATGGCAAGAACAGCTCAAATACGCAAAGAGAAACGACACTCCATCATTACTTTAAGACATGAAGGTCAGTCAATCCTGAACATTTCAAGAACTTTGAAAGTTTCTTCAAGTGCGGTGGCAAAAACCATCAAGCGCTATGATGAAACTGGCTCTCATGAGGACCGCCACAGGAAAGGAAGACCCAGAGTTACCTCTGCTGCAGAGGATAAATTCATTAGAGTTACCAGCCTCAGAAATTGCAGCCCAAATAAATGCTTCAGAGTTCAAGTAACAGACACATCTCAACATCAACTGTTCAGAGGAGACTGCATGAATCAGGCCTTCATGGTTGAATTGCTGCAAAGAAACTACTACTAAAGGACACCAATAATAAGAAGAGACTTGCTTAGGCCAAGAAACACGAGCAATGGACATTAGACTGGTGGAAATCTGTCCTTTGGTCTAATGAGTCCAAATTTGAGATGTTTGGTTCCAACCGCTGTGTCTTTGAGACGCAGAGTAGGTGAACGGATGATCTCTGCATGTGTGGTTCCCACCGTGAAGCATGGAGGAGGAGGTGTGATGGTGCTTTGCTAGTGACACTGTCTGTGATTTATTTAGAATTCAAGGCACACTTAACCAGCATGGCTACCACCGCATTCTGCAGCGATACGCCATCCCATCTTGTTTGGGCTTAGTCCCACTATCATTTGGAAGGACTATTTGACCAAGAAGGAGAGTGATGGAGTGCTGCATCAGATGACCTGCCCTCCACAATCACCCAACCTCAACCCAATTGAGATGGTTTGGGATGAGTTGGACCGCAGAGAGAAGGAAAAGCAGCCAACAAGTGCTCAGCATATGTGGGAAGTCCTTCAAGACTGTTGGAAAAGCATTCCTCATGAAGCTGGTTGAGAGAATGCCAAGAGTGTGCAAAGCTTTTTTTTGGTTAGTACATGATTCCATGTGTTATTTCATAGTTTTGATGTCTTCACTATTATTCTACAATGTAGAAAATTAGTAAAAATAAAGAAAAACCCTTGAATGAGTATGTGTCCAGACTTTTGACTGGTACTGTATGTAAATGAGATTTCTGTATTTCCATTTTTATCAAATTGGCTAACATTTCAAAACATGTTTTCACTTTGTCATTATGGGGTATTGTGTGCAGATGGGTGAGAAACAATCCATTTTGAATTCAGGCTGTAACACAACAAAATGTGGAATAAGTCAAGGGGTATGAATACATTCTGAAGGCTGTGCGTGTTACAGATCTACCGACGTATGACGCTGGCTAGAACATTATACCACATCATTGTCATGACATTGTTGCGTGTGTTCTGCTGGTCCACAGGGTTGGTCAGGTGTCTGATAGTTGGAATGAGATCGTAGTTCAAAACAAGATGTCCGACCGCAGGAGGAGACACTACCTGATGGACGTCAAGGCAGCTCTGGAGGTGAGGATGTCACCTGTAACCGTGTTTCAGCATTGATATAGAAAAGCACTAATGTCTGGGCCCGTATTATTAAAGTGTCACAGTAGGAGTGCTGATCTAGGATCAGGTCCCATCTGGCCATGTAGTCTTATTCATTATGATCTAAAAAGCTAAACGGATCCCAGATCAGCACTCATACTGAGACACTTTATGAATATAGCTCCAGTCAGATTTTCTATATTTAGTACACATCTACTTTCACCAACACTGTTCATTCCCTGTGTGTGTGCAGCTTGGCAGTGCAGTCCATGTCCCTGATGCAGAGACCAGGTTGACCCTGCTGAGCCGGTCAGCCCTGAAGTCAGTCCAGGCCCAGTCCAGGACCCCCAGTTCCAGCACCCGTGGTACCCCCCAGTCAGCCACAGGAACAGGCTCTTTAACCCCTGTCCAGCACAACTCAGCCAGCAAACAGGACATGTTCATACAGGTTAGTCCACTTTGTAATGTTTTTATGGTCACATTATGAGGCCATACGTTTCGGGTATATAAAAGATTTGTTTATGGCCGTGATTAATTAAAACAGCATTTGACACACAGGGATGTTATTTTTTTTCTCTCACTTAAACACACATCCCACTAACATCATAAAATAGTGACACCTCATTGCTGTAAGTTGATCAAATGAGCCAAATATTGTGGATCCCTCCCTGTAGAGAAGGACACTAGCCCTAATGTTATATTGTGGATCCCTCCCTGTAGAGAAGGACACTAGCTCTAATGTTATATTGTGGATCCCTCCCTGTAGAGAAGGACACTAGCCCTAATGTTATATTGTGGATCCCTCCCTGTAGAGAAGGACACTAGCTCTAATGTTATATTGTGGATCCCTCCCTGTAGAGAAGGACACTAGCTCTAATGTTATATTGTGGATCCCTCCCTGTAGAGAAGGACACTAGCCCTAATGTCTGTTATGTTGTGTTCCGTCCTCCTAGGTGGCCAAAACCCTCTTCAGTGATGAATGTCTAAAGCCCTGCCCTCGATGCCGGCACCCTGCTAGGTGTCACTCAGTGAAGATGGAGGGTGTGTGTAGCAGGGTTGACTGTGGCTTCCAGTTCTGTACAGGCTGCCTTTGTGCCTTCCACGGGTCCAAAGAGTGTGCCAGCGTGTCAGCCATGCGACGCAGCAAAAAGGATGTTCTTCCCGGGAGTGCTCAGAGCAAGCGCAACGTCAGGAGATTGTGAATGGGTTTTTATATGTGTAGTTGTTTTGAAGTTATTTGTACCTCCGGTTACCTTTTTTAAATGTGTTTATCTTCGATGTGTTTTTAATTATGGGTCAGCGAGGAGCAGCACCAGTAGAATCAATCAGACATGAAATGGCTACTGAATGCTGAGCTCCTGCTGGGTTAATTCATTGATCTACAGAATGTTGTTTCTCTTCTCAGCTTGATTTTCATGGTTTTATGTGAATGTTTCTGTACACTACTGTATATTGTCTACTTTTACAACTGACTGTACAAATGTTTTATAGATTATTTTTAATAAAGTTGTACTTTTACATATTTATTTGACGTTGTTTCATAGGCATGTGAACAAGGACAATGTTTTGTATCAAGTCGTTTTTATCGTTATGGTGCCATCTACTGGTTAATGTCATTCCCTTGACTGTCGCATTCACTGAGAAAGTACAACCGCCTATTCCTCTCTGAAATATAATAAATAAATGCCACTGTGTTTAGTATGTGCCTTAGTTGCGTGTTATGGTTAATCATCTCTACTTTACTATGAGAAGGCTGAATAAAATGCAGTATATTTAGTAGTTTAAAAATGGATGAATGGCACTTTCCTCAGCGTCACGACTTTTACTGCCCCCTCTGCAATGTGATTGAGTTCACTTCCATAGCAACCCCTCTGTCGGTAATTACACTGAAAGGTCTGGTGACGGAGGGTCAGAGGTGTTCAGGGCAGGCGTTTCTGGGTGAATTATAACTACTGACAACTGTAGTACATAAAGTGAAGAATGTTGGGGATGATTACAACAGGTGAGTCCGGGAATTCTAGAACAGCTGAATAAAACGTTTGCCCTCTGTGGTGAGAGAACTTTCAACGTTAAAAACTACTGGGAAGTTCAATACGTTCAAGACAACTGAGAACTCGCTCCGGGTGGGAAACTCGTTTTGATCGGTCATCCAACTCGGAATTCCAAGCCGGGAACTCGGGCCTCTTTCTAGAGCTCCGGCTTGAAAATCGCTGACGTCATGATTTGACCTCGTTTCCAGTTGTCTTGGACGCTCGGAAGTCAGAGATTTCCGAGTTCCCAGTTGATCTGAAGGAGTTCCCATCAGTTGTCTTAAAAGCACCATAAATGTCTCGAATTTTTCTTCCATAGATCCACCTTACCTTACCATCGATAATTTCGTGAGTAACCTATTTATAAAAATTAAAAAACGAATGTATTTTTCTAAACGTTTCAACTTGTATTGTACTGTGTTGAACAACTTTTAATATGACTTCTAGGATTCTGGCAAGGGATTTAAAGTGAATGCTGTAGTTTTTTGATGAATGCCAAAACTTTTCTAAAGCACAAAGATGTTGGAAATTGTTATGTTTGTGGAATTGCTTTATTTTCACGGTCCTCAATGGTTGAACAGATTTAAGGTAATTTACCAATTACACGGGCTACACTTTCCCTGTATCCTGTCAGAATCTGATTTTTTTTTAAATGATGTTAATCAAATAATGTCCCAATGTCCTGTTTCCTTCCAACACAATCTTTCCCTGAGTGTGTACAGTACAACAAGGAGACTGGTGTGTTTGAGGTGGTCAGTGATGCAGTGGAGGCTCTACCTAGGAGGATCAGGTCAGCCCTGCAGTACTTTCAATCACAACCTCTCACTGACCCAACAGAGCTGGCTGCTAGACCCATGGTGGACAACCACTACACTGTTCTGGTCAGTTCACATTCTCCTGTTCCTTTATAGTATGTCATCTTGATATTGAATACTGCATTGTGGGAAAGAGCTTGCAAGTGAGCATTTCACTGTACTGTTTTACACCTGTTGTGCAATTGACAAGTAAACTTTGATTTGATTTGCCAACCCCCACATTGCCCTCGTAAGTTTAGTCAAACTAAAGATGATTGCTTTTTTTATTCAAGTGGTCCTCTGTAGCTCAATTGGTAGAGCATGGTGCTTGTAACACCAGGGTAGTGGGTTCGATCCCCGGGACCACCCATACGTAAAAATGTATGCACACATGACTGTAAGTTGCTTTGGATAAAAGCGTCTGCTAAATGGCATATTATATTATCATATTATTCAAGTTTCTCATCAGATTAGTTGGTTGATTCATGATATGGAGTTTATGAAATCGGACACCTGTGTGTGACATCATCTAAATGAGAATAATAATCATTGATTTGAATGTCTTAACAGCGCTTGGACAGAGAACAAGGAGTGGAGTGGATCCTAAAAGAAAGAATACCCTTGTTTATTCAAAGTGACTGCTACTTTGAGTACAGGTAATCCCCAATGTTTTATTAGTGTGGGTAATATAACCTGTTGATGCAAGTCTTGATATCAGCGCTGCCCTTTTATCCTGATCCTGTCTGTCCTGACTTAATCTGTCTTGATATCAGCGCTGCCCTTATCCTGATCCTGTCTGTTCTGACTTAATCTGTCTTGATATCAGCACTGCCCTTATCCTGATCCTGTCTGTCCTGACTTAATCTGTCTTGATATCAGCGCTGCCCTTATCCTGATCCTGTCTGTTCTGACTTAATCTGTCTTGATATCAGCACTGCCCTTATCCTGATCCTGTCTGTCCTGACTTGATCTATCTTTGTTTACTGTGTGGCTGTATCTGAAATGGCACCCTGTTCAATATATAGTTCACTACTTTAGACCAGATGCAGCCTACGTCTCTATGTATCTAATCTCCTTACCTGTTCACACTCCTGCTGTCGTCGTCGTCCTCCATCAGAGGAATGTTTGGTTAGTGAATAAGATACACCGAATACATTTACAGATTTAAACAGCTTGTTCCAAGCTATTCTTACTTTGGAATGGGTATTCTATTCCTGTGAACACAAGCTGTTGTGACCTGACACGATTTGCGGCGCAACCCACACATGACATCGCTAGGTCCCGTCGGTGCAACCCAACCTATAGGCCTACTTCCACCCAACCTATAGGCCTACTTCCACCCAACCTATAGGCCTACTTCCACCCAACCTATAGGCCTACTTCCACCCAACCTATAGGCCTACTTCCACCCAACCTATAGGTCTACTTCCACCCAACCTATAAGCCTACTTCCACCCAACCTATAGGCCTACTTCCACCCAACCTATAGGCCTACTTCCACCCAACCTATAGGCCTACTTCCACCCAACCTATAGGCCTACTTCCACCCAACCTATAGGTGTACTTCCACCCAACCTATAGGCCTACTTCCACCCAACCTATAGGCCTACTTCCACCCAACCTATAGGCCTACTTCCACCCAACCTATAGGCCTACTTCCACCCAACCTATAGGCCTACTTCCACCCAACCTATAGGCCTACTTCCACCCAACCTATAGGCGTACTTCCACCCAACCTATAGGCCTACTTCCACCCAACGTATAGGCCTACTTCCACCCAACCTATAGGCCTACTTCCACCCAACCTATAGGCCTACTTCCACCCAACCTATAGGCCTACTTCCACCCAACCTATAGGCCTACTTCCACCCAACCTATAGGCCTACTTCCACCCAACCTATAGGTCTACTTCCACCCAACCTATAGTCCTACTTCCACCCAACCTATAGTCCTACTTCCACCCAACCTATAGGCCTACTTCCACCCAACCTATAGGCCTACTTCCACCCAACCTATAGGCGTACTTCCACCCAACCTATAGGCCTACTTCCACCCAACATATAGGCCTACTTCCACCCAACCTATAGGTCTACTTCCACCCAACCTATAGGCCTACTTCCACCCAACCTATAGGCCTACTTCCACCCAACCTATAGGCCTACTTCCACCCAACCTATAGGCCTACTTCCACCCAACCTATAGGCGTACTTCCACCCAACCTATAGGCCTACTTCCACCCAACCTATAGGCCTACTTCCACCCAACCTATAGGCCTACTTCCACCCAACCTATAGGTCTACTTCCACCCAACCTATAAGCCTACTTCCACCCAACCTATAGGTCTACTTCCACCCAACCTATAGGCCTACTTCCACCCAACCTATAGGCCTACTTCCACCCAACCTATAGGTCTACTTCCACCCAACCTATAGGTCTACTTCCTGCAGCTCATGGATACCTAATGCCACATACATCTCTCTTGCGTGCCATGTTACCATATACTGTACCTGTTGAGAGCAGGCGACTCTCTCTGACCCACACTACACCTGCCTGTCACACACCTAATGTAACACACCTGTATTGGCAGAGTGAAGGTAGACATACCCTGAGACAGTGATAGAATAATATCCTACTCCAGGGACAAAACTTATATTCTATTCCATACCCATTCATAGCTTTGCCTGACCCTGCAGTCCTGCACTTTGTGACAAATGTTGTTTAAAGGGGTTTTATAAATAACGTTTGATTGATTGATGTGTGTTTGATGCTTGACGGTGTTTCCCAGGTTAGCGAAGCTACTTTCTCAGTGGGGCCCTCGGGGCTGGAACCAGAAGAGGGATGGCGTCTCAGTCCAACACCCTGTCACCACAGAGCCTGTCTGTCCTTCCCCTGGGCCTGATGACAGAGAGACCCTGATGAAGGTCCTCTATGTCTCACTGGGGCAGGTCAGCACATCCTGGTTATTCATATAGATGATATGTCGGAGTATGATGTTAAGTACAGTGGAGATCATTATTCGTCATCACATCTTAAATAAACACTTGTTTTGTGGTGTTGGTGGAACAGTAGTTGGATGTATATGCTGTGTATGTTTTGTGGTGTTGGTGGAACAGTAGTTGGATATATATGCTGTGTATGATCCAGGGATTTCTTTGACTCTCTCACCCCAGGCGACACTTTCCTGTTTGTGTTCTCTGTGTGTCTGCAAGCCTCAGTAACAGACATGTTGACTATGGCTGAGGTCAAGGACAAGCAGCAGCCTGTCTGTACCCAGTCTGTGAAAACCCCAGTGTGCTCCCTGGGCCGGGAGGGACAGAGGGGTCTGACCTCAGCCTGCTTCTCCTGCATCCCTGACTCAGAGTCCTACGCCCTCTCTTCCTCACTCCTCATCCCCCGTCCTCTCTGCTCTTCAGTTCTAGACTGGGACAGGAGACAGGGAGCCCACAGCCCAAAGCAGGAGATGAGAGTCTACCTCACAGAGACAGAGGAAGGAACTACAGATCAGGGTAATGGGGACCCCAACCCCCAGAGTCCCTCCTGTTATAGTCCAGTAGAACAGCTTGCTGTCAGTCTGATGGAGCGGATACTGAGAGATGTGGGGACAGAGATGGACGACAGACAGGTCACCATGGTGACAGAGATGGCCAAGAGACAGGTCACCATGGTGACAGAGATGGACATGAGTTGGAGTAGCAGCAGTAGCAGTGATGAGGAGACAGGTGGTCCCCACACAGAGAGCCCCTGTGAGGGAGGTCCAGCCATCATCCACAGCAGACTGAAGGAGCAGGAGGAGGGTGGAGGGTCAGAGGAGGATGACCCTGACCTTAGGTTCTATGATGGCACTGGTAGTATCCATGGTGATAGACAGGGTCTTGGTGAGTTTAAGGAGTTCTTAAAGGGAACACCAGGAGAGAAGCTGTTGCGTCTGTGGATGGATATAGAGAGACTGAACACCCTACAGGACGGTAGGAGGAAAAACAGGTATTCATATACACATTCAGTATTTCCTTAAAGGTCCAATGCAGCAGTTTTGATCTCAATATCAAATCATTTCTGGGTAACAATGAAGTACCTTACTGTGATTAAAATGGTCAAAATGAAACAAAAATAGCTTCTTAGCAAAAGGCAATTTCTCAAACAAAAATGTTGCTATGACTGTCTAGGAGTGGTCTTAGTGGGGAGGGGACAACAGAAAATGTTCTGTTATTGGCAGAGAGGTTTGGAACTCTTTCTTATTGGTCTATTAACTAATTAACTAATTCACTGCATGGTTATGTCACCATGGAAGGCCAAAACTCCATCCCACCAAAACAGGCAGAAATGTCAAAGCTCTTACACTAAAAGGGTATTACCATAATTTTCACAATTTCACAATATTATTCATAGTGTGGAAATATATATAAAACACAGGAAAATCACATTTTTGACTGCACTGGGCCTTTAACCCACAACTCCTAATCTTCACCTTAATCCTGACCCGAACCCTAACCTGAACCCCTAAATCCGAACCATTAACCGTAACCCTAACCTTAACCGACTCTTAACCTAAACCATAACCCTAAACTAAACCCTAACCTAAACCCTAACCTTAACCTAAACCTAAACCCTAACCTAAACCTAAACCCTAACCTAAACCTAAACCTAAACCCTAACCTAAACCCTAACCTCAACCCTAACCTAAACCTAAACCCTAACCCATCATTGAAGTATAGAACCTGAGATGCCAATGAGCCTTCCTCTTAACCAGTGACGTGACTGACTGATGATTAATTGTGACAGGCATTTGGTCCAGATGCGTAGCTGCTACCTGCTGACCAGTGACCAGAGCAGTCTGAATGGTGAGCTGTTGACCAGACTGGGTCTCTCTACCTCCCCCTGCTGGAGAGAGGACAGACTGCAGAGAGCACAGCCCCGCCTCACTGAGGCACTGCTCTGCTACTGGTGAGGAGACTGGTTGACAAGGTCATCCAAACCAGGGGTTTTCAAACCTCTCCTCGTGGACCCCCAGACGTTCCATGTATTTGAACTATTCCAGAGCTAGCACACCCAATTTAACATTGTAATAATGTTTATATACTGTTTTACCCACTTCATATGTAAATGTATATACTGTATTCTAGTTAAGGCTCATCCTATATAACTACTGCTGTACACACCTTTTCTATTCATATACGGTCCATACTGTCTATACACACCATCCTATACATCTATATTTATATTCCTGACTCTGACACAGTCTTCATTCCTTTCTTGGTGTTTTGGGGATGTGTGTACTGTTTTGTATTGTTAGTTATTACAGCACTGTTTGAGCTACAAACACAAGCATTTCGCTGCATCTGCTAAATATGTGTACGCGACCAATTACATTCGATTTTAGTCAACTAATTATCAAGCTCTTTGATTAGGTGCCATTTGTTAAACGTCTGGGGGTCCTAGTGGAGCGGTTTGAAAACCACTGGTCCGTACCATGCAATCTGTTGTTTACAGGATCCAATAGTTCCTGTATTTTATAGCAGCAGGGGCACAACTTTCACTGGGGATGGGGGGGACATGCCCCCTCCACATTCTGAAAATGCATGTTTGTCCATTTTTATCATTGGAAGGGGCAACATTGTGCTTTAGGACCATGCGGACTCCTCCGAGCGGTCGGGTAGGCTGTTTGGAGTGTTTATCCGACTGGATAAAACATTTTTAAAATGTTTAAAGAAATATGCCCCCCCTCCCCTCCTGACCTGACGAAGATCCTGGCAGGATCCATGACCTGACCAAAATCCTGGCAGGATCAATGACCTGACCAAGATCCTGGCAGGATCCATGACCTGACCAAGATCCTGGCAGGATCCATGACCTGACGAAGATCCTGGCAGGATCCATGATCTGACGAAGCTCCTGACAGGATCCATGACCTGACCAAGATCCTGGCAGGATCCATGACCTGACCAAGATCCTGGCAGGATCCATGACCTGACCAAGATCCTGGCAGGATCCATGACCTGACCAAGAACCTGGCAGGATCCATGACCTGACCAAGATCCTGGCAGGATCCATGACCTGACCAAGATCCTGGCAGGATCCATGACCTGACCAAGATCCTGGCAGGATCCAAACGTTGTTAGTTTGTGAATAAAGGTATGTGGTGGACCTTATGACTGTGTATTGGTATGAATTTTTTCCTGTTGTGGTGTGTACTGGTTGTGGGTCTCAGGGGTCCAAGGTTCAGGCTGAGTCAGAGAGCAGCAGATCCTCTCAGACTGTCACTGTGGAGGAAGAGACCGCTATGCTATCCCTCTGGTGTCAACCCTAACCCTCGTTACACCACCCTCCACCCTCTCACCTGTATACCTAGACCCACCATCTGCCCAGACACCTCTCTACCCAGGGACAGGACCCCCACACCAGGACACACAGGTATTAGGTGTGACCGACAGAGAGTTGAGATAAGCGCTTTGAGATGTCTATATTTGATGAAAAGCGCTGTATAAGTTGAATAAACTATTATTATTAAACGTGTGTGATGTCAGACAGGTTCTGCCAGCAGCAGCAGCACCAGTCCTGTTCTAGGGGACAGGAGGATGGAGAGGATGTTGCAGGCCCACATGTGGACTCACGGGCCGGGTTCTACTTCACACACTACTGTGAACGCTCTAGAAACCAGGTACAAACACCTCTCTCTCTCTCTATACACCTTTCAAACCAACTTTAGCATCTCAACACATTTTTTGCCAAATAATTATTAATACTGTATATCAAACCCAATTATTATTATGTGAAAAGTGTATATCTGTCAATTCAATTCAAAGGGCTTTATTGGCATGGGAAACATATGTTTACGTTGCCAAAGCAAGTGAATGAGATAATGAACAAAAGTGAAATAAACAATCAGAAATTAACAGTAAAGATTACACTCCCAAAAGAATAGAGACATTTAATGTTATAGAGATATTTAAAATGTTATATTATGGCTATGTAGAGTTGTAACAATGTGCAAATAGTTGAAGTATGAAAGGGAAAATAAATAAACATAAATATGGGTTTGGTAACGATACTAGTGAAGTCTCCACCCCCATAAATGGAAACTCTCAGCCAAAGCATGGCCCAAATGTCCACGCCCCTTCCGTAATTTGAAACACCTGCTTCGATTTTTTAAATGTTAAAATTTTATTTTATTTTACCTTTATTTAACTAGACAAGTCAGTTAAGAACAAATTCTTATTTACAATGACGGCCTACACCGGCCAAACCCGGACGACGCTGGGCCAATTGTGCACCGCCCTATGATCAGTGAAGGAAAAATTGCCGGACCGGAAAAAAGTTCCTTGTTAATCATCGCATCCCACAATCTGTTGACAGACTCTACAATACTGCCTAGGGTTTAATATTTTCCCGGTATTTTACAAATATTCCATCCCGAGAATAAATCCATTTTCTACTCGGTATTTCCCGCCAAAACCGGAAGTGTAATTCAAAAGCATATAAAGCATGTACTGTAAATAGGCCTATGTCTCGATTTGATTAGAGATTTGATCGAAAATTCAAGCCTGATGCTACCTGAGCCTGATGAGCCATACATTAAAGACATTTAATAAACCCTACATTAAAGACATTTTATAAACCCAACATTAAAGACATTTTATAAACCCTACATTAAAGACATTTTATAAACCCTACATTAAAGACATTTAAAGACATTTAAAGACATTTAATAAACCCTACATTAAAGACATTTTATAAACCCTACATTAAAGACATTTAATGAGCCCTACATTAAAGACATTTAATAAACCCTACATTAAAGACATTTTATAAACCCTACATTAAAGACATTTTATAATCCCTAACATTAAAGACATTTAATGAGCCCTACATTAAATACATTTTATAAACCCTACATTAAATACATTTTATAAACCCTACATTAAATACATTTTATAAACCCTACATTAAAGACATTTTATAAACCCTACATTAAAGACATTTAAAGACATTTAAAGACATTTAATAAACCCTACATTAAAGACATTTTATAAACCCTACATTAAAGACATTTAATGAGCCCTACATTAAAGACATTTAATAAACCCTACATTAAAGACATTTTATAAACCCTACATTAAAGACATTTTATAATCCCTAACATTAAAGACATTTAATGAGCCCTACATTAAATACATTTTATAAACCCTACATTAAAGACATTTTATAAACCCTACATGAAATACATTTTATAAACCCTACATTAAAGACATTTTATGAGCCCAAGCCCAAAAAAGCCTAAATGATTGTGCCGTTATCCAATACATATATGATATATAGGCTACTGCACACTATGCATGACAGAAAAACATAAAAGCCCCTAGATGTAGCTAGCTATATGCTCTCTAGGCTAATCTTTTCCCACCTCCTCCACCACTAGTCCCACCCCTCCACCACTAGTGCCACCCCTCCATCACTAGTCCCACCCCTCCACCACTAGTGCCACCCCTCCACCACTAGTCCCACCCCTCCACCACTAGTCCCACCCCCCCACCCCTCCCACCCCTCCCACTAGTCCCACCCCTCCACCACTAGTGCGTGGTCCTCTGTAGCGTGGTCCACGTGGTCCTCTGTAGCTCAGCTGGTCGAGCACGGCGCTTGTAACGCTAAGGTAGTGGGTTCGATCCCCGGGACCACCCATACACACAAAAAAAATAAAATAATGTATGCACGCATGACTGTAAGTCGCTTTGGATAAAAGCGTCTGCTAAATGGCATATTATTATTATTATTATATTATAGTGCCACCCCTCCATCACTAGTCCCACCCCTCCACCACTAGTCCCACCCCTCCACCACCTCTCCACCACTAGTCCCACCCCTCCACCACTAGTCCCACCCCTCCACCACTAGTCCTACCCCTCGTCCCACCCCTCCACCACTAGTCCCACTCCAGCCAACGCTTGGCATTGCGCATGGTGATCTTAGGTTTGTATGCGGCTGCTCGGCCATGGAAACTCATTTCATGAAGCTCCAGACGAACAGATCTTGTGCTGACATTGCTTCCAGAGGCGGTTTGGAACTCAGTAGTGAGTGTTGCAACCGAGGACAGACGATTTTTACGCGCTACGCGCTTCAGCACTCGGCAGTCCCGTTCTGTGAGCTTGTGTGGCCTACCACTTCGTGGCTGAGCCGTTGTTGCTCCTAGACGTTTCCACTTCACAATAACAGCACTTACAGTTGACTGGGGAAGCTCTAGCAGGGCAGAAATTTGATGAACTGACTTGTTGGAAAGGTGGCATCCTATGACGGTGCCACGTTGAAAGTCACTGAGCTCTTCAGTATGGGCCAATCTACTGCCAATATTTGTCTATGGAGATTGCATGGTTGTGTGCTCGATTTTATACACCTGTCAGTAACGGGTGTGGCTTAATTAGCCAAATCCACTAATTTGAAGTCGTGTCCACATACCTTTGGCCATGTAGTCATATGTATTGGGGTAAGGTGACTAGGCATCAGGACATATGATAAACAGAGTAGCAGCAGTGTACATGATGATTGTATGTGTGTGTGTAGAGTCAGTATAAATGTGTGTGCATGTTGTGTGATGATGATGATGGTCATAATGATGATGATGATGGTCATAATGATGATGATGATGGTCATGATGATGATGATGATGATCATGATGATGATGATGGTCATAATGATGGTCATGATGATGATGATGGTCATAATGATGATGATGATGATGATGATCATAATGATGATGATGGTCATGATGATGATGATGATGGTGATGATGATGATGGTCATGATGAAGATGATAGTCATAATGATGATGATGATGATATTCATGATGATGATGGTATGACAGTACAGTACAGTCTGGTCCTCTCTACAGTACAGTACAGTACAGTCTGGTCCTCTCTACAGTACAGTACAGTCTGGTCCTCTCTACAGTACAGTACAGTCTGGTCCTCTCTACAGTACAGTATGGTCCTCTCTACAGTACAGTACAGTCTGGTCCTCTCTACAGTACAGTACAGTACAGTCTGGTCCTCTCTACAGTACAGTACAGTCTGGTCCTCTCTACGGTACAGTACAGTCTGGTCCTCTCTACAGTACAGCACAGTCTGGTCCTCTATACAGTACAATACAGGCTGGTCCTCTCTACAGTACAGTACAGTCTGGTCCTCTATACAGTACAATACAGGCTGGTCCTCTCTACAGTACAGTACAGTCTGGTCCTCTCTACAGTACAGTACAGTATAGTCTGGTCCTCTCTACAGTACAGTACAGTCTCATCCTCTCTACAGTACAGTACAGTCTGGTTCTCTCTACAGTACAGTACAGTACAGTCTGGTCCTCTCTACAGTACAGTACAGTCTGGTCCTCTCTACAGTACAGTACAGTACAGTCTGGTCCTCTCTACAGTACAGTACAGTACAGTACAGTCTGGTCCTCTCTACAGTACAGTACAGTCTGGTCCTCTCTACAGTACAGTACAGTCTGGTCCTCTCTACAGTACAGTACAGTCTGGTCCTCTCTACAGTACATTACAGTCTGGTCCTCTCTACAGTACAGTACAGTCTGGTCCTCTCTACAGTACAGTACAATCGGGTCCTCTAAACAGTACAGTACAGTCTCGTCCTCTCTACAGTACAGTACAGTCTGGTCCTCTCTACACTACAGTACAGTCTGGTCCTCTCTACAGTACAGTACAGTCTGGTCCTCTCTACAGTACAATACAGTCTGGTCCTCTCTACAGTACAATACAGTCTGGTCCTCTCTACAGTACAGTACAGACTGGTCCTCTCTACAGTACAGTACAGTCTGGTCCTCTCTACAGTACAGTACAGTCTGGTCCTCTCTACAGTACAGTACAGTCTGGTCCTCTCTACAATACAGTACAGTCTGGTCCTCTATACAGTACAATACAGGCTGGTCCTCTCTACAGTACAGTACAGTACAATCTGGTCCTCTCTACAGTACAGTACAGTACAGTCTGGTCCTCTATACAGTACAATACAGGCTGGTCCTCTCTACAGTACAGTACAGTACAGTCTGGTCCTCTCTACAGTACAGTACAGTATAGTCTGGTCCTCTCTACGGTACAGTACAGTCAGGTCCTCTCTACGGTACAGTACAGTCTGGTCCTCTCTACAGTACAGTACAGTCTGGTCCTCTCTACAGTACAGTACAGTCTGGTCCTCTCTACAGTACAATACAGTCTGGTCCTCTCTACAGTACAATACAGTCTGGTCCTCTCTACAGTACAGTACAGACTGGTCCTCTCTACAGTACAGTACAGTCTGGTCCTCTCTACAGTACAGTACAGTCTGGTCCTCTCTACAGTACAGTACAGTCTGGTCCTCTCTACAGTACAGTACAGTCTGGTCCTCTCTACAGTACAGTACAGTCTGGACCTCTCTACAGTACAGTACAGTCTGGTCCTCTCTACAGTACAGTACAGTACAGTCTGGTCCTCTCTACAGTACAGTACAGTCTGGTCCTCTCTACAGTACAGTACAGTCTGGTCCTCTCTACAGTACAGTACAGTCTGGTCCTCTCTACAATACAGTACAGTCTGGTCCTCTCTACAGTACAGTACAGTCTGGTCCTCTCTACAGTACAGTACAGTACAGTCTGGTCCTCTCTACAGTACAGTATGGTCCTCTCTACAGTACAGTACAGTCTGGTCCTCTCTACAGTACAGTACAGTCTGGTCCTCTCTACAGTACAGTACAGTACAGTCTGGTCCTCTCTACAGTACAGTACAGTCTGGTCCTCTCTACAGTACAGTACAGTCTCATCCTCTCTACAGTACAGTACAGTCTGGTCCTCTCTACAGTACAGTACAGTACAGTCTGGTCCTCTCTACAGTACAGTACAGTCTGGTCCTCTCTACAGTACAGTACAGTACAGTCTGGTCCTCTCTACAGTACAGTACAGTCTGGTCCTCTCTACAGTACAGTACAGTCTGGTCCTCTGTACAGTACAGTACAGTCTGGTCCTCTCTACAGTACAGTAGAGTCTGGTCCTCTCTACAGTACATTACAGTCTGGTCCTCTCTACAGTACAGTACAGTCTGGTCCTCTCTACAGTACAGTACAGTCTGGTCCTCTCTACAGTACAGTACAGTCTGGTCCTCTCTACAGTACAGTACAATCTGGTCCTCTAAACAGTACAGTACAGTCTCGTCCTCTCTACAGTACAGTACAGTCTGGTCCTCTCTACAGTACAGTACAGTCTGGTCCTCTCTACAGTACAGTACAGTACAGTCTGGTCCTCTCTACAGTACAGTACAGTACAGTACAGTCTGGTCCTCTCTACCGTACAGTACAGTCTGGTCCTCTCTACAGTACAGTGCAGTACAGACTGGTCCTCTCTACAGTACAGTACAGTCTGGTCCTCTCTACAGTACAGTACAGTCTGGTCCTCTCTACAGTACAGTACAGTCTGGTCCTCTCTACAGTACAGTACAGTCTGGTCCTCTCTACAGTACAGTACAGTCTGGTCCTCTCTACAGTACAGTACAGTCTGGTCCTCTCTACAGTACAGTACAGTACAGTCTGGTCCTCTCTACAGTACAGTACAGTCTGGTCCTCTCTACAGTACAGTACAGTCTGGTCCTCTGTACAGTACAGTACAGTCTGGTCCTCTCTACAGTACAGTAGAGTCTGGCCCTCTCTACAGTACATTACAGTCTGGTCCTCTCTACAGTACAGTACAGTCTGGTCCTCTCTACAGTACAGTACAGTCTGGTCCTCTCTACAGTACAGTACAGTCTGGTCCTCTCTACAGTACAGTACAATCTGGTCCTCTAAACAATACAGTACAGTCTCGTCCTCTCTACAGTACAGTACAGTCTGGTCCTCTCTACAGTACAGTACAGTCTGGTCCTCTCTACAGTACAGTACAGTCTGGTCCTCTCTACAGTACAGTACAGTCTGGTCCTCTCTACAGTACAATACAGTCTGGTCCTCTCTACAGTACAGTACAGTCTGGTCCTCTCTACAGTACAGTACAGTCTGGTCCTCTATACAGTACAGTACAGTCTGGTCCTCTCTACAGTACAGTACAGTCTGGTCCTCTATACAGTACAATACAGGCTGGTCCTCTCTACAGTACAGTACAGTACAGTCTGGTCCTCTCTACAGTATAGTACAGTACAGTCTGGTCCTCTCTACAGTACAGTACAGTATAGTCTGGTCCTCTCTACGGTACAGTACAGTCAGGTCCTCTCTATGGTACAGTACAGTACAGTCTGGTCCTCTATACAGTACAATACAGGCTGGGCCTCTGTACAGTACAGTACAGTACAGTCTGGTCCTCTCTACAGTACAGTACAGTACAGTCTGGTCCTCTCTACAGTACAGTGCAGTACAGTCTGGTCCTCTCTACGGTACAGTACAGTCTGGTCCTCTCTACGGTACAGTACAGTCTGGTCCTCTCTACAGTACAGTACAATCTGGTCCTCTAAACAGTACAGTACAGTCTCGTCCTCTCTACAGTACAGTACAGTCTGGTCCTCTCTACAGTACAGTACAGTCTGGTCCTCTCTACAGTACAGTACAGTCTGGTCCTCTCTACAGTACAATACAGTCTGGTCCTCTCTACAGTACAATACAGTCTGGTCCTCTCTACAGTACAGTACAGACTGGTCCTCTCTACAGTACAGTACAGTCTGGTCCTATCTACAGTACAGCACAGTCTGGTCCTCTCTACAGTACAGTACAGTCTGGTCCTCTCTACAGTACAGTACAGTCTGGTCCTCTCTACAGTACAGTACAGTACAGTCTGGTCCTCTCTACAGTACAATACAGTACAGTCTGGTCCTCTCTACAGTACAGTACAGTACAGTATAGTCTGGTCCTCTCTACGGTACAGTACAGTCAGGTCCTCTCTACGGTACAGTACAGTACAGTCTGGTCCTCTATACAGTACAATACAGTCTGGTCCTCTCTACAGTACAGTACAGTCTGGTCCTCTCTACAGTACAGTACAGTCTGGTCCTCTCTACAGTACAGTACAGTCTGGTCCTCTCTACAGTACAGTACAGTACAGTCTGGTCCTCTCTACAGTACAGTACAGTCTGGTCCTCTCTACAGTACAGTACAGTCTGGTCCTCTCTACAGTACAGTACAGTCTGGTCCTCTCTACAGTACAGTAGAGTCTGGTCCTCTCTACAGTACATTACAGTCTGGTCCTCTCTACAGTACAGTACAGTCTGGTCCTCTCTACAGTACAGTACAGTCTGGTCCTCTCTACAGTACAGTACAGTCTGGTCCTCTCTACAGTACAGTACAATCTGGTCCTCTAAACAGTACAGTACAGTCTCGTCCTCTCTACAGTACAGTACAGTCTGGTCCTCTCTACAGTACAGTACAGTCTGGTCCTCTCTACAGTACAGTACAGTCTGGTCCTCTCTACAGTACAGTACAGTCTGGTCCTCTCTACAGTACAGTACAGTCTGGTCCTCTCTACAGTACAATACAGTCTGGTCCTCTCTACAGTACAGTACAGTCTGGTCCTCTCTACAGTACAGTACAGTCTGGTCCTCTATACAGTACAGTACAGTCTGGTCCTCTCTACAGTACAGTACAGTCTGGTCCTCTATACAGTACAATACAGGCTGGTCCTCTCTACAGTACAGTACAGTACAGTCTGGTCCTCTCTACAGTATAGTACAGTACAGTCTGGTCCTCTCTACAGTACAGTACAGTACAGTCAGGTCCTCTCTATGGTACAATACAGTACAGTCTGGTCCTCTATACAGTACAATACAGGCTGATCCTCTGTACAGTACAGTACAGTACAGTACAGTCTGGTCCTTTCTACAGTACAGTACAGTACAGTCTGGTCCTCTCTACAGTACAGTGCAGTACAGTCTGGTCCTCTCTACAGTACAGTGCAGTACAGTCTGGTCCTCTCTACGGTACAGTACAGTCTGGTCCTCTCTACGGTACAGTACAGTCAGGTCCTCTCTACAGTACAGTACAGTATAGTCTGGTCCTCTCTACGGTACAGTACAGTCAGGTCCTCTCTACGGTACAGTACAGTACAGTCTGGTCCTCTATACAGTACAATACAGGCTGGTCCTCTGTACAGTACAGTCTGGTCCTCTCTACAGTACAGTACAGTACAGTCTGGTCCTCTCTACAGTACAGTACAGTCTGGTCCTCTCTACGGTAGAGTACAGTCTGGTCCTCTCTACGGTACAGTACAGTCAGGTCCTCTCTACAGTACAGTACAGTATAGTCTGGTCCTCTTTACGGTACAGTACAGTCAGGTCCTCTCTACAGTACAGTACAGTCTGGTCCTCTCTACAGTACAGTACAGTCTGGTCCTCTCTACGGTACAGTCTGGTCCTCTCTACAGTACAGTACAGTCTGGTCATCTCTACAGTACAATACAGTCCTCTCCTACGTGTCTACAGTACAGTACATTACAGCTATGGCCCATTCTCAAAGGGTCTCTACGGCACTACACAGTGGTTCCCCAGTGAGTGTGTTAATGCGCTGTAGTTTTACGTTAGCTGGAGCCTGCTCAGGCCGTGTGGTTGTAGCAATGAAGCGTAGTGTTAATGTCTTTCTAATGGGACTCTGAGGAGAGTTCCTCCAGTCAGACTACACATGGTTATCATCATGATCCTTCTGTCTACATAGAAAGATAGACTTACTCTATGTGGAGCTAGCTTTGGGACAGATCTCTTGTGATTGACAATGGAAAGAGACCTACTCTATGTGGAGCTAGCCAGGGCGTGTGTGTGTGTGTACTCCACTGTTCCTGGTTCAGGAGGGTTCAGGAGGGTTTCCATAGGAGGGGAAGAATCAAGTCAGCGCTGTCTGTCCTCACATTGCAAAAACACACCTGCAACATGTAGACTGAACTTTGACTGACAGAGCTTAACAACAATAACACCGTACTCTCCTCCTCTCACCTCTCCTCCAGACTCGTCCCCTGCCCACAGTCTGAAGTCGAAGGGCAGCAGACAGTCCAGACAGAGCCAACACCATGCCCAGCAGTGCTCTGTCCTCTCCCCCAGGACAGACAGAGCCAACACCATGCCCAGCAGTGCTCTGTCCTCTCCCCCAGGACAGACAGAGCCAACACCATGCCCAGCAGTGCTCTGTCCTCTCCCCCAGGACAGACAGAGCCAACACCATGCCCAGCAGTGCTCTGTCCTCTCCCCCAGTCCAGACAGAGCCAACACCATGCCCAGCAGTGCTCTGTCCTCTCCCCCAGTCCAGACAGAGCCAACGCCATGCCCAGCAGTGCTCTGTCCTCTCCCCCAGTCCAGACAGAGCCAACACCATGCCCAGCAGTGCTCTGTCCTCTCCCCCAGGACAGACAGAGCCAACACCATGCCCAGCAGTGCTCTGTCCTCTCCCCCAGGATAGACAGAGCCAACACCATGCCCAGCAGTGCTCTGTCCTCTCCCCCAGTCCAGACAGAGCCAACGCCATGCCCAGCAGTGCTCTGTCCTCTCCCCCAGTCCAGACAGAGCCAACACCATGCCCAGCAGTGCTCTGTCCTCTCCCCCAGGACAGACAGAGCCAACACCATGCCCAGCAGTGCTCTGTCCTCTCCCCCAGGATAGACAGAGCCAACACCATGCCCAGCAGTGCTCTGTCCTCTCCCCCAGTCCAGACAGAGCCAACACCATGCCCAGCAGTGCTCTGTCCTCTCCCCCAGGACAGACAATGGGCCTGTTTGAGTGGTAAGGCTGAAGCAACCGACTGCAGACGATCGTCGAGAAATTGAGTCCGGGGAGGTGCATCTGCTACAGCCTAAAGTCTGTCACTGATGTGGCTTTCCAACAGGCAAGGCTCAGTGCAACATGGAAGTGTTGCCATTGTTTGTAAAAGTTATTGTTTGTAATGTCGAAATAAACGTCTCCATCCCCCATATCACACACTGTAAATGTGTGTAACCTACATTGTACTAGGAACTGGGGAGAGAGCGCCTCAAATATCACATTCATTTGTACATACAGTGCCTTGCAAAAGTATTCATCCCACTTGGCGTTTTTCCTATTTTGTTGCATTACAACCTGCAATTTAAATAGATTTTTATTTGGATTTCATGTAATGGACATACACAAAATAAATAACTGAAAAGTGGTGCGTGCATATGTATTCACCCCCTTTACTATGAAGACCTTAAATAAGATCTGGTGCAACCAATTACCTTCAGATGTCACATAATTAGTTCAATAAAGTCCACCTTTGTGCAATCTGTGTCACATGATCTCAGTATATATACACCTGTTCTGAAAGGCCCCAGAGTCTGCAACACCACTAAGCAAGGGGCACCACCAAGCAAGCGGCACCATGAAGACCAAGGAGCTCTCCAAACAGGTCAGGGACAAAGTTGTGGAGAAGTACAGATCAGGGTTGGGTTATAAAAAAATTAACGAAACTTTGAACATCCCACGGAGCACCATTAAATCCATTATTGAAAAATGGAAAGAATATGACACCACAACAAACCTGCCAAGAGAGGGCCGCCCACCAAAACTCACGGACCAGGCAAGGAGGTTATTAATCAGAGAGGCAACAAAGAGACCAAAGCTAACCCTGAAGGAGCTGCAAAGCTCCACAGCGGCGATTGGAGTATCTGTCCATAGGACCACTTTAAGCCGTACACTCCACAGAGCTGGGCTTTACGGAAGAGTGACCAGAAAAAAGCCATTGCTTACAGAAAAAAATAAGCAAACACGTTTGGTGTTCGCCAAAGGCCATGTGTGAGACTCCCCAAACATATGGAAGAAGGTACTCTGGTCAGATGAGACTAAAATTTAGCTTTTTGGCCATCAAGGAAAACGCTATGTCTGGCGCAAACCCAACACCTCTCATCACCCCGAGAACACCATCCCCACAGTGAAGGATGGTGGTGGCAGCATCATGCTGTGGGGATGTTTTTCATCGGCAGGGACTGGGAAACTGGTCAGAATTGAAGGAATGATGGATGTCGCTAAATACAGGGAAATTCTTGAGGGAAACCTGTTTCAGTCTTCCAGAGATTTGAGACTGGGACGGAGGTTCACCTTCCAGCAGGACAATGACCCTAAGCATACTGCTATAGCAACACTCGAGTGGTTTAAGGGGAAACATATAAATGTCTTGGAATGGCCTAGTCAAAGCCCAGACCTCAATCCAATTGAGAATCTGTGGTATGTCTTAAAGATTGCTGTACACCAGTGGAACCCATCCAACTTGAAGGAGCTGGAGCAGTTTTGCCTTGAAGAATGGTCAAAAATCCCAGTGGCTAGATGTGCCAAGCTTATAGAGACATACCCCAAGAGACTTGCAGCTGTAATTGCTGCAAAAGGTGGCTCTACAAAGTATTGACTTTGGTGGGGTGAATAGTTATGCACGCTCAAGTATTCTGTTTTTTTGTCTTTTGTTTGTTTCACAATAAAAAAATATTTTGCATCTTCAAAGTGGTAGGCATGTCATGTAAATCAAATGATACAAACCCCCCAAAAATCTATTTTAATTCCAGGTTGTAAGGCAACAAAATAGGAAAAATGCAAACAGGGGTGAATACTTTCGCAAAGCCACTGTTTACATGAATCGCAGCAAAGTTGCTTCCTGTTTAGTCATGTCTTTGGTCCTGTTCGCATGGGTCAAATAAAAACACGAATGATTGTTTGACAAATAGTTCCTCCCACAATGCTGGCGATATCTGCAAGTTGCAGTTGGTGAGGAGCAACTACAGACATTTTGCAGTCAACTTCATGACCTTCGATCACATGTTTGTTGTAAAGTTCATGCAGTCGACATGTAGGCGCAAGTCGGACAAATTGTATCCCCATAATGCAACACACTTCGAAAGGCGGTGACCAATGATTGTCACCAACTTGACAAAAGTGATCTACTCGAACGCGCCCAGTGGCAGACAGACAGCACTAATGTCACCTCCTTGTGGCTTTGTCAGTATAATACTGAGCACTAATGTCGCCTCCTTGTGGCTTTGTCAGTATAATACTGAGCACTAATGTCACCACCTGGCTTTGTCAGTATAATACTGAGCACTAATGTCACCTCCTGGTTTTGTCAGTATAATACTGAGCACTAATGTCACCTCATTGTGGCTTTGTCAGTATAATACTGAGCACTAATGTCACCTCATTGTGGCTTTGTCAGTATAATACTGAGCACTAATGTCACCTCCTTGTGGCTTTGTCAGTATAATACTGAGCACTAACATCGCCTCCTGGCTTTAACAGTATAATACTGAGCACTAATGTCACCTCCTGGCTTTGTCAGTATAATACTGAGCACTAATGTCACCTCCACCTGGCTTTGTCAGTATAATACTGAGCACTAATGTCACCTCCTCCTGGCTTTGTCAGTATAATACTGAGCACTAATGTCACCTCCTTGTGGCTTTGTCAGTATAATACTGAGCACTAATGTCACCTCCTCCTGGCTTTGTCAGTATAATACTGAACACTAATGTCGCCTCCTTGTGGCTTTGTCAGTATAATACTGAGCACTAATGTCACCTCATTGTGGCTTTGTCTTTATAATACTGAGCACTAATGTCACCTCCTTGTGGCTTTGTCAGTATAATACTGAGCACTAATGTCACCTCCTGGCTTTGTCAGTATAATACTGAGCACTAATGTCACCTCCTTGTGGCTTTCTCAGTATAATACTGAGCACTAATGTCACCTCCTAGTGGCTTTGTCAGTATAATACTGAGCACTAATGTCACCTCATTGTTCCTTTGTCAGTATAATACTGAGCACTAATGTCACCTCCTGGCTTTGTCAGGATAATACTGAGCACTAATGTCACCTCCTGGCTTTGTCAGTATAATACTGAGCACTAATGTCACCTCATTGTGGCTTTGTCAGTATAATACTGAGCACTAATGTTACCTCCTGGCTTTGTCAGTATAATACTGAGCACTAATGTCACCTCATTGTGGCTTTGTCAGTATAATACTGAGCACTAATGTCACCTCCTGGCTTTGTCAGTATAATACTGAGCACTAATGTCACCTCATTGTGGCTTTGTCAGTATAATACTGAGCACTAATGTCACCTCCTGGCTTTGTCAGTATAATACTGAGCACTAATGTCACCTCATTGTGGCTTTGTCAGTATAATACTGAGCACTAATGTCACCTCCTGACTTTGTCAGTATAATACTGAGCACTAATGTCACCTCATTGTGGCTTTGTCAGTATAATACTGAGCACTAATGTCACCTCCTTGTGGCTTTGTCAGTATAATACTGAGCGCTAATGTCACCTCCTGGCTTTGTCAGTATAATACTGAGCCCTAATGTCACCTCATTGTGGCTTTGTCAGTATAATACTGAGCACTAATGTCACCTCATTGTGGCTTTGTCAGTATAATACTGAGCACTAATGTCACCTCCTTGTGGCTTTGTCAGTATAATACTGAGCACTAATGTCGCCTCATTGTGGCTTTGTCAGTATAACACTGAGCACTAATGTCACCTCCTGGCTTTGTCAGTATAATACTGAGCACTAATGTCACCTCCTGGCTTTGTCAGTATAATACTGAGCACTAATGTCACCTCATTGTGGCTTTGTCAGTATAATACTGAGCGCTAATGTCACCTCCTGGCTTTGTCAGTATAATACTGAGCACTAATGTCACCTCATTGTGGCTTTGTCAGTATAATACTGAGCACTAATGTCGCCTCCTTGTGGCTTTGTCAGTATAATACTGAGCACTAATGTCACCTCATTGTGGCTTTGTCAGTATAATACTGAGCACTAATGTCACCTCATTGTGGCTTTGTCAGTATAATACTGAGCACTAATGTCACCTCCTGGCTTTGTCAGTATAATACTGAGCACTAATGTCACCTCCTGGCTTTGTCAGTATAATAGTGAGCACTAATGTCACCTCATTGTGGCTTTGTCAGTATAATACTGAGCACTAATGTCACCTCCTTGTGGCTTTGTCAGTATAATACTGAGCACTAATGTCACCTCCTGGCTTTGTCAGTATAATAGTGAGCACTAATGTCACCTCATTGTGGCTTTGTCAGTATAATACTGAGCACTAATGTCACCTCCTTGTGGCTTTGTCAGTATAATACTGAGCGCTAATGTCACCTCCTGGCTTTGTCAGTATAATACTGAGCACTAATGTCACCTCATTGTGGCTTTGTCAGCATAATACTGAGCACTAATGTCACCTCCTTGTGGCTTTGTCAGTATAATACTGAGCGCTAATGTCACCTCCTGGCTTTGTCAGTATAATACTGAGCACTAATGTCACCTCATTGTGGCTTTGTCAGCATAATACTGAGCACTAATGTCACCTCCTTGTGGCTTTGTCAGTATAATACTGAGCGCTAATGTCACCTCCTGGCTTTGTCAGTATAATACTGAGCACTAATGTCGCCTCCTTGTGGCTTTGTCAGTATAATACTGAGCACTAATGTCGCCTCATTGTGGCTTTGTCTGGATAATACTGAGCACTAATGTGCTTCTGTGCTTGCAATCCAACCCTGAACAATACATTGTAGATCGACTAACTTTGATAAAAACCTGAGCTTTTATTATTGGTAAAGGGAATTATGCAACCATCACAACTTCAATATTTTATTAGAATGTCATTTATTCAACTATTAATACAATATATTATCCATGTAGACCAGGGGGTCAAACTCATTCCAGGGAGGGCCTAGTGTCTGCAGGTTTTTGGTTTTTCCTTTGAATTAAGACATAGACAACCAGGTGAGGGGAGTTCTTTACTAAGACCTAGATAACCAGGTGAGGGGAGTTCCTTACTAAGACATAGACAACCAGGTGAGGGGAGTTCTTTACTAAGACCTAGATAACCAGGTGAGGGGAGTTCCTTACTAAGACCTAGACAACCAGGTGAGGGGAGTTCCTTACTAAGACCTAGACAACCAGGTGAGGGGAGTTCCTTACTAAGACCTAGACAACCAGGTGACTGGAGTTCCTTACTAATTAGTGACCTTAATTCATCAATCAAGTACAAGGGAGTAGCGAAAAACCGCAGACACTCGGCCCTCCATGGAATGAGTTTGACACGTGATGCAGACATCAAAAGCATTAGAGTACAAAATGATGTATTATTCCATAAAGCTGTGTTTTAACACAATAAAAAAGGTACTATGATAATGATCTTGGCATGAACTGAAAATACACATTAAACAGCTCATCATAATGTGTTACATCTTCTAGAAAAATACATAGGTAAAACAAAAAGCAACAACCCCAACATATTTTGGTCGACAGCTTGGATATGAACCATTATATTCCTACTACCAGCGTTCGTCATTTCCACTGCACCCCCACTAGCACCGTGACAACAGTCAGAGTGGCTGTCAGCATTAAGAGGTTTAAACAGCTCAGTTATACGCAAGAATAAAGAGCACAGAGAAACTCAGTCAAGGACAATATGACGGGTGAATGTGTATGTCCCAAATGGCACCCTGTTCCCTACATAGAGCCCTATGGGGCATGGTCAAAAGTAGTGCACTATATAGGGAATAGGGTGCCATTTGGGACGTACTGAATACTAGACGTCTTACTGTAGCCCCTCCGCAGTCTCCTCAACATTAGTGTTCACTGCCACAGGGGATGGGTGTTTTCACTGTGTTTTATTGAAATGTTTAAGAGTAAATCAAAGTTTAAACCCTCTTCCCTTGTTCTATGATAGGGTGCTCTGTTCCTTAATGCATGAAGAGGACATTACACCTTAAGGGCAGTTTGTGGATGTTCAACCTAAAGAGGGAGTGCAACAGGTGTGTGTTCAGGTGTACGTGTATGTCTATAAAGGTGTGTGTACGTGTGTGTGTGTGTTAGGGTCTCTGTAAAGGTGTGTGTACGTGTGTGTGTGTGTGTGTTAGAGTCTCTGTGTCAGTGGAAGCCGATACGCAGCGCCTTGTTCTTGACCATGGTGAACTTGGAGACGAACACGGCGGCGTGGGCGGGGTTGACCAGGTAACGGTAGGTCTTGGCGACGGCGGCCGGAGGCTCGGCCGGGGCGATGGGAGGAGCCTGCTGGAGGGACGAGGCCGAGGGGGAGAGGAACGCAGACGCACGTGTCACATAGTCCACCAGGCGACCATACTGCTGCTCCGACAACTGCTCCCTACCACTGTCACCCTGAGGGGGGAGGAGGGGGAGGGGGTGGAGGGGGAGGGGGGAGGGGAGGGAGAGGAGGGGGAGGAGGAGGGAGGGGGGAGAAGGGGGGAGGGAGAGGGGGAGGGGGAGGATGGGGGAGGGAGGGGGAGGATGGGGGAGGAGGAGGAGGAGGAGGATAGCAGACGAGAGGAAAGAGAGAGGTTTAGTGATGTTTCCTGCATGTTTTGATATCTGAATATTTTTGTTCACTGTAATTCGCTAAGGATAAACGCGTCTGCTAAAGGACCATATGATGATCACACACACACCAAGACCCCCCCTCACGCCTACCTCTACATCGTTGGTGAGTCTCTGCTGCTGCAGCGTGAGCGTCAGCGCCCCCAGGTGGTGGGGGTCTTGTTGACAGGCCACCTCAGTGATGGGGAAGGCCTGCTGTTGTGTGTCCTCAGACAGACTGACCACAAACAACACCTCCCCTGTCAGCAGCAGACACCCAGCATGCTCCTGACCCGACCCAGACACTATCACCACCTCCAGGGCCATGTGCACCTCTGGACGACCCAGGGACTGGAGCATCTTCCTGGGGTGAGGAGGGAGGAAGAGGCACATTTGAAGAGTAGGCAGACACACACGCAGACACACACACAGCACAGAGAGAGGTCAGCTGACAGGTGAATATACAAGACTCCCATTAGGTAGAGACCACATGGTAACATACACGAACATAGGTGACCACGTATGTCCATATAAAATGTATCCACCCATGTGAAGCGACTACATATGCTGTCTATTCAAACACTACCACATGTTTGGTAAAGACCTTGGGCTGCGTTCACGTACACCAGTGGTGAAACATGTTGTGTAGAGACGGCTGTGACTGGAGCAGATGGTGGAGGCAGTAATGACCTTGGGCTGCGTTCAGCAGGGTGAAACCTACTGAACCTAGCAGGTAGGAAGGACATGAATAGTGAAGGCATGTCTGTTCTGTGTTCCACAATGGTGTGCCTTAATGAACTCAGCCCTGCCATGGATGGATCTGGCTTTCCTCATGCCAAGGCCTTGATTCCCTGATCATTACTACATGACATCTATGCCAATCCTCTTTAGCAGGATGTCTCTCTCTCTCTCTCTTTGTAGATTGGGGAGTGTGATGTCTCTCGCTCTCTCTCTGTAGTTTGGGGAGTGTGATGTCTGTCTCTCTCTCTCTCTTTGTAGATTGGGGAGTGTGATGTCTCTCGCTCTCTCTCTGTAGTTTGGGGAGTGTGATGTCTGTCTCTCTCTCTCTCTCTGTAGTTTGGGGAGTGTGATGTCTGTCTCTCTCTCCCTCTCTGTAGTTTGGGGAGTGTGATGTCTGTCTCTCTCTGTAGTTTGGGGAGTGTGATGTCTGTCTCTCTCTCTCTCTCTGTAGTTTGGGGAGTGTGATGTCTGTCTCTCTCTCTCTCTCTGTAGTTTGGGGAGTGTGATGTCTGTCTCTCTCTCTCTCTCTCTCTGTAGTTTGGGGAGTGTGATGTCTGTCTCTCTCTCTCTGTAGTTTGGGGAGTGTGATGTCTGTCTCTCTCTGTAGTTTGGGGAGTGTGATGTCTGTCTCTCTCTGTAGCTTGGGGAGTGTGATGTCTGTCTCTCTCTGTAGTTTGGGGAGTGTGATGTCTCTCGCTCTCTCTCTGTAGTTTGGGGAGTGTGATGTCTGTCTCTCTCTGTAGTTTGGGGAGTGTGATGTCTGTCTCTCTCTCTCTGTAGTTTGGGGAGTGTGATGTCTGTCTCTCTCTGTAGTTTGGGGAGTGTGATGTCTGTCTCTCTCTGTAGTTTGGGGAGTGTGATGTCTGTCTCTCTCTCTCTGTAGTTTGGGGAGTGTGATGTCTGTCTCTCTCTCTGTAGTTTGGGGAGTGTGATGTCTGTCTCTCTCTCTCTCTCTGTAGTTTGGGGAGTGTGATGTCTGTCTCTCTCTCTTGCTCTGTAGTTTGGGGAGTGTGATGTCTGTCTCTCTCTGTAGTTTGGGGAGTGTGTGTCTGTCTCTCTCTCTGTAGTTTGGGGAGTGTGATGTCTGTCTCTCTCTCTCTCTCTGTAGTTTGGGGAGTGTGATGTCTGTCTCTCTCTCTCTCTGTAGTTTGGGCAGTGTGATGTTGTTCTCTCTCTCTTGCTCTGTAGTTAGGTGAGTGTGATGTCTGTCTGTCTCTCTCTCTCTGTAGTTTGGGGAATGTGATGTCAGAACAGCCTCAATTAACTGGGGCATGGACTCTACAAGGTGTCGAAAGCGTTCCACAGGGATGCTGGCCATGTTGACTCCAATGCTTCCCACAGTTGTGTCAAGGTGGCTGGATGTTCTTTGGGTGGTGGACCATTCTTGAAACACACGGAAAACTGTTGAGCGTGAAAAACTCAGCAGCGTTGCAGTTCCTTTACACAAACCGGTGTGCCTGGCACCTACTACCATACCCCATTCAAAGGCACTTCAATCTTTTGTCTTGCCCATTCACCCTCTGAATGGCACACATTCATGGCACCTGGATTCACCTGGTCAGTCTGTCATGTTCCTAATGTTTTGTCCACTCAGTGTATAATGCATGTGATGATCTTCTGACATCTGAGTTATTGGGTCACCAGCTGGTCACAAGCAGGAGCCACCATTCTAAAAACCATTGAATCACTCTACAAACAAACACTTCAGATTTTTTTATAACAAACCAAACAGTTACCACATCATTCACAAACACAATGCATTCAGTCTGGACAGCTTTAAGCAGTGTGCAGATGAAAGCTTTAAGATCCTGCATGGCCTCCACCTCTATGGCAGCAGGTTTTTATTTATTCCTTATTCTACCAGGTCAGTTGACGGAGAACACATTCTCATTTACAGCAACCACCTGGGGAAGAGTTACAAGGGAGAGGAGGGAAGCTGACGATGATTAGGTGGCCCAGGATGGGAATTTAGCCAGGACACCGGGTTAACGCCCCTACTCTGACGATAAGTGCCATGGGATCTTTAATGACCACAGAGAGTCAGGACACCCGTTTAACATCCCATCCAAAAGACAGCACCCTACACAGGGCAATGTCCCCAATCATTGGGATATTGTTTTTAGACCAGAGGAAAGAGTGGCTCCTACTGGCCTGACCCTCCAACACCACTTCCAGCAGCATCTGGTCTCCCATCCAGGGACCGACCAGGACCAACCCCGTTTAGCTTCAGAGGCAAGCCAGCAGTGGGATGCAGGGTGGTATGCTGCTGGCTATGCTGAAGAAAAGCACCTCCAGGATAACAAGGGCGGTAACTAGAGGGGACTGCGTTGTCGCTTTCAGACACAGTGAACTCAGACAATCAGCCCTCTCAGCAACAGCTTCAATATACTGGAATACACAGTCCATGGACTTGACAAACTGAACGGATTACTGCACTTTTACATTTAGATCCTGGCTCAAATCTAACCAAGCCTGTACACGTGAGTTATCAGTGGCTCTTCATATGTAAGAGGACAGCTGATGACAGTGTTTTTACTCTGAATAGGTTGTTGTTAGAATCATATTGTGTAGGATGTAACGTATTCCTATGGTTTTTAGTTAGTATTTGTATAGTGGCTGTGTAATTGCCCTTACCTTCCCAGGACGACAGGCGTAAATTAGCTCTTGGCTAACCCTGGCACATTTACATGGATGTTGCATTACTGTAATATTGATGTTTTGTATTATTTCTTTACCCCTTTTTCTCCCCAATTCCGAAACATGACCCTGCCAAGCCGCACTGCTTTTTGACACACTGCTCGCTTAACCCGGAAGCTAGCCGCACCAATGTGTCGGAGGAAACACCGTCCAGCTGGCGACCAAAGTCAGCTTGCAGGCGCCCGGCCCGCCACAAGGAGTCACTAGAGCGCGATGGGACAAGGACATTCCGGGCCGGCCAAACCCTCCCCTGACCCGGACGACGCTGGACCAATTGTGCGCCGCCTCATGGGTCTCCCGGTCGCGGCCGGCTGCGACACAGCCTGGGATCGAACCTGGGTCTGTAGTGGCGCCTCAAGCACTGCGATGCAGTGCCTTAGACCGCTGCGCCACTCGGGAGGCCCTGTAATATTGCTGTTGATTAATGCGCACTGTCCCTGTAAAATAAATACATTCCATTGTCCTCCAAGAGTTGCTGAATCTCCTCTCTACTTCAGTTTGCACCTTGGTTGGAAAGCAAGCTAGCGGCAGTGATCCCTTCCCTTCATAAAGGTGACGTGGCTGTTGGGGACCAGGGCTGTGTGTACAGTGGCTTGCGAAAGTATTCACCCCCTTTGGCATTTTTCCTACTTTGTTGCCTTACAACCTGATTTTTTGAGGGTTTGTATCATTTGATTTACACAACATGCCTACCACTTTGAAGATGCGAAGTATTTTTTTTTGCAAAATAAACAAGAAATAAGACAAAAAAACTGAAAACTTGAGCGTGCATAACTATTCACCCCCACAAAGTCAATACTTTGTGTGGCCACCTTTTGCAGCAATTACAGCTGCAAGTCTCTTGGGGTATGTCTCTATAAACTTGGCACATCTAGCCACTGGGATTTTTGCCCATTCTTCAAGGCAAAAGTGCTCCAGCTCCTTCAAGTTGGATGAGTTCCGCTGGTGTACAGCAATCTTTAAGTCATATCACAGATTCTCAATTGGATTGAGGTCTGGGCTTTGACTAGGCCATTCCAAGACATTTAAATGTTTTCCCTTAAACCACTCGAGTGTTGCTTTAGCAGTATGCTTAGGGTCACTGTCCTGCTGGAAGGTGAACCTCCGTCCCAGTCTCAAATCTCTGGAAGACTGAAACAGGTTTCCCTCAAGAATTTCCCTGTATTTAGCGCCATCCATCATTCCTTCAATTCTGACCAGTTTCCCAGTCCCTGCCGATGAAAAACATCCCCACAGCATGATGCTGCCACCACCATCCTTCACTGTGGGGATGCTGTTCTCGGGGTGATGAGAGGTGTTGGGTTTGCGCCAGACATAGCATTTTCCTTGATGGCAAAAAAGCTCAATTTTAGTCTCATCTGACCAGAGTACCTTCTTCCATATGTTTGGGGAGTCACCCACATGCCTTTTGGCGAACATCAAACGTGTTTGCTTATTTTTTTCTTTAAGCAATGGCTTTTTTCTGGCCACTCTTCCGTAAAGCCCAGCTCTGTGGAGTGTATGGCTTAAAGTGGTCCTATGGACAGATACTCCAATCTCCGCTGTGGAGCTTTGCAGCTCCTTCAGGGTTATCTTTGGTATCTTTGTTGCCTCTCTGATGAATGCCCTCCTTGCCTGGTCCATGAGTTTTGGTGGGCGGCCTGCTCTTGGCAGGTTTGTTGTGGTGCCATATTCTTTCAATTTTTTAAATAATGGATTTAATGGTGCGCCGTGTGATGTTCAAAGTTTCAGATATTGTTTTATAACCAACCTTGAACTGTACTTCTCCACAACTTTGTCCCTGACCTGTTTGGAGAGCACCTTGGTCTTCATGGTGCCGCTTGCTTGGTGGTGCCCCTTGCTTAGTGGTGTTGCAGACTCTGGGGCCTTTCAGAACAGGTGTATATATACTGAGATCATGTGACAGATCATGTGACACTTAGATTGCACACAGGTGGACTTTATTTAACTAATTATGTGACTTCTGAAGGTAATTGGTTGCACCAGATCTTATTTAGGGGCTTCATAGCAAAGGGGGTGAATACATATGCATGCACCACTTTTCCATTATTAATTTTTTAGAATTTTTTGAAACAAGTAATTTTTTAAATTTCACTTCACCAATTTGTACTATTTTGTGTATGTCCATTACATGAAATTCAAATAAAAATCAATTTCAATTACAGGTTGTAATGCAACAAAATAGGAAAAGCGCCAAGGGGGATGAATACTTTTGCAAGGCACTGTATGTGTGTTATAGAGGGCAGTTCTTACCAGACGTATTTGACGTGGCTGTTGGGGGCGAGGGCTGACTTCTGGTCTGCTGGGAGGTACAGCTGTTTGGGGAGCTGCCACAGACCAGCCCCATGAAGGATACCTGCTCAGGACAACACACAGACACACACAGACACACACACACACACACACACAGATGTAGAGTAGATCAAAGCAGAAAGGTTCAGGGTAGAGTAGACTAGCCACTACTTAGTCCCCAAGACCCACAGGATGAGTGATTGTGTGCGTGTATGTGTTCCTGTGTGTGTTCCTGTGTATGTGTGTGTGTTCCTGTGTGTATGTGTGTGTGTGTGTTCCTGTGTGTGTGTGTGTGTTCCTGTGTGTGTGTTCCTGTGTGTGTGTTCCTGTTCCTGTGTATGTGTGTGTGTTCCTGTGTGTGTGTATGTGTTCCTGTGTGTGTTCCTGTGTGTGTGTGTGTGTTCCTGTGTGTATGTGTGTGTTCCTGTGTATGTGTGTGTGTATGTGTTCCTGTGTGTGTGTTCCTGTGTGTGTGTGTGTTCCTGTGTGTATGTGTGTGTTCCTGTGTATGTGTGTGTGTTCCTGTGTGTGTGTTCCTGTGTGTGTGTTATTGTGTGTGTTCCTGTGTGTGTGTTCCTGTGTGTGTTCCTGTGTGTGTGTGTCTACATGTGCAGCTTGTTGCCTCGTCTTCCTGTCAGCCGTGGAGTGACTTGATGATGTCATGCATTTAAAACAGATCATAAAACATTCTACTGCTGATGATGTCACTGCTCTGGCACTCTGGAACATACTCACGCCCTGTGTGTGTGTGTGTGTGTGTGTGTGTGTGTGTGTGTTGTGGGTGTATTTTGGAATGTACCCTAGCAGTGTGTGTGTATTTGGAGTGGGGGGTTAATTGATGGCCATTGCTACCACACAATAATAAACACTTAACCTCCCTGGCATCAAACATTTCACTGTGTGTGTGTTTATGCGTGTGTGTGCTAGGGTACATTCCCTAGCTAGGGGAGCTAGATTAGCACCCGTCCCTAGGGTGCCATGGTTCTGACACGGAGCTGCTCACTTCATTTAATATTAATGTTCTGTAGTACTGACCTGTTAGTGCTGACTAACACAGGAACTCCCCCTCCTCCCCTCTCCTCACCCCCTTCCTTCTCCCCCCTCCTCCCTCCCTCCCTCCTCACCCCCTCCCCCCTCCTCAGTCTTTAATAAAACCTAAACCCCTCCAGAGCATATAGAGCCACAGCTCAGCGACGTTATTGGGGCTTTCAGCAGCAGCTCTGTGTGTCTGTTCTGTCCAGAGCCCAGTACAGCTTCAGAGGCCCAGTACAGCTTCAGGAGCCCAGCTAATAAACTGTCCAGAGCCCAGTACAGCTTCAGGGGCCCAGCTAATAAACTGTCCAGAGCCCAGTACAGCTTCAGGGACCCAGCTAATAAACTGTCCAGAGCAGGGGCCCAGCTAATAAATTGTCCGGAGCCCAGTACAGCTTCAGGAGCCCAGCTAATAAACTGTCCGGAGCCCAGTACAGCTTCAGGGGCCCAGCTAATAAACTGTCCAGAGCCCAGTACAGCTTCAGAGGCCCAGTACAGCTTCAGCGGCCCAGCTAATAAACTGTCCGGAGCCCAGTACAGCTTCAGGGACCCAGCTAATAAACTGTCCAGAGCAGGGGCCCAGCTAATAAACTGTCCGGAACCAAGTACAGCTTCAGGGACCCAGCTAATAAACTGTCCGGAGCCCAGTACAGCTTCAGGGGCCCAGCTAATAAACTGTCCAGAACTCAGTACAGCTTCAGGGACCCAGCTAATAAACTGTCCAGAGCTCAGTACAGCTTCAGGGACCCAGCTAATAAACTGTCCGGAGCTCAGTACAGCTTCAGGGACTCAGCTAATAAACTGTCCGGAGCCCAGTACAGCTTCAGGGGCCCAGCTAATAAACACTCCGGAGCCCAGTACAGCTTCAGGGGCCCAGCTAATAAACACTCCAGAGTCAACAGGACTGAACGGGAGATCACCATTACAACTGACAGATTTACCATGCTCTGATGTGCTGTTCACTTCTACACCAGCTAGTTAGCATACCGCTACGCTAGGACTACTACCACCCCCATAGACTGGGCATTACAGTCTGTTAGCATAGCGCTACGCTACGACCGGTACGCTAGGAACGCTACCATCCCATAGACTGGGCATTACAGCCTATTAGCATACTGCTACGCTAGGAGCGCTACCACCCCATAGACTGGGCATTACAGCATGTTAGCATACCGCTACGCTAGGACCGCTAGGGCTCCTTGGAGGGTGCATTACTGTGTGTTAGCATCCCGCCAGGACCCCCCTGGACAGAACACTACAGCAGGCCTACAGTACTGTTGAGGGAGGGAGGGAGTCATCTGTGCTAGCTGGAGTGGGTGGCCAGTAAAGAAAAACAACAATTGCTTAACAGGGGACTTGTAGTTAAGTGTAACAGCATTGGAATGCTCCCATAAAGTTTATTGTAACGTTTCGACTGGAAGGTCTTCGTCAGGCCTGAGTGACAATAAACTGGTTGTGTTGGATGGACTGGAGGTGTGTCCACTACTGTTAAACAGTGCAGTGTTAACAAATGATCAAGGCCGTCATTGTAAATAAGAATGTGTTCTTAGTTGACCTGCCAGTGGTAAAATAAAGCTCAAATAAAAAGTTAAAAAGCAGTGAAGTGTGTGAACCCACCGTATCCAGTCTGCGAGACCAGCTCTGCAGCGCCCCCTATAGGTTTGGTGAAGACCCCCACGATGCCTTTCCCCACCCCAGAGATGACCCCCTTGGCCTTGCTGCCTGCTGAACTCTGCATCTCTGAACCCCGCTGGAAGTTCTGCATGGGTTGGTCCACGATGCCAGCTATCGCTCCTGGAGAGAACAGAGTATCATGTGTTACAACAGAGTATCATGTATTACAACAGAGTATCATGTGTTACAACAGAGTATCATGTGTTACAACAGAGTATCATGTATTACAACAGAGTATCATGTGTTACAACAGAGTATCATGTATTACAACAGAGTATCATGTGTTACAACAGAGTATCATGTGTTACAACAGAGTATCATGTATTACAACAGAGTATCATGTATTACAACAGAGTATCATGTTTTACAACAGAGTATCATGTTTTACAACAGAGTATCATGTATTACAACAGAGTATCATGTATTACAACAGAGTATCATGTATTACAACAGAGTATCATGTGTTACAACAGAGTATCATGTATTACAACAGAGTATCATGTATTACAACAGAGTATCATGTATTACAACAGAGTATCATGTTTTACAACAGAGTATCATGTTTTACAACAGAGTATCATGTATTACAACAGAGTATCATGTATTACAACAGAGTATCATGTATTACAACAGAGTATCATGTATTAAAACAGAGTATCTTGTATTACAACAGAGTATCATGTATTACAACAGAGTGTCATGTATTACAACAGAGTATCGTGTATTAGAACAGAGTATCATGTATTACAACAGAGTATCATGTGTTACAACAAAGTATCATGTATTACAACAGAGTATCATGTGTTTAACAGAGTATCATGTATTAGAACAGAGTATCATGTATTAAAACAGAGTATCATGTATTAGAACAGAGTATAATGTGTTACAACAGAGTATCATGTATTACAACAGAGTATCATGTGTTTAACAGAGTATCATGTGTTACAACAGAGTATCATGTATTAGAACAGAGTATCATGTGTTACAACAGAGTATCATGTATTACAACAGAGTATCATGTGTTTAACAGAGTATCATGTGTTACAACAGAGTATCATGTATTACAACAGAGTATCATGTATTACAACAGAGTATCATGTATTAGAACAGAGTATCATGTATTACAACAGAGTATCATGTATTACAACAGAGTATCATGTATTAGAACAGAGTATCATGTGTTACAACAGAGTATCATGTATTACAACAGAGTATCATGTGTTTAACAGAGTATCATGTGTTACAACAGAGTATAATGTATTACAACAGATTATCATGTATTAGAACAGAGTATCATGTGTTACAACAGAGCATCATGTATTACAACAGAGTATCATGTGTTACAACAGAGTATCATGTATTACAACAGAGTATCATGTATTACAACAGAGTATCATGTATTACAACAGAGTATCATGTATTACAGTATTATTGGTTACTGAAGTTCTGGTCTATATCAAAGGGATATTGTATACCAGTAATGTGTGTGATTGACAGTGTGGATACAGCAGGCCCACTAAGGGATTTAACCTCCCAACCAATCACAACATGGTCCTTGGAGCCAGATCTCCCCTGTCACAAGCAGCTGTTTCTCTAGTGTCATGTCTTTGAAACAGTGAGACCCTAGGTGTTTATTGGGACCATGCTGGTCTGTCTCCACTGTACCTACTGGCTGACTGGCTCCACTGTACCTACTGACTGACTGACTGAGTGACTGTCTCCACTGTACCTACTGACTGACTGACTGGCTGACTGTCTCCACTGTACCTACTGACTGACTGACTGGCTGACTGTCTCCACTGTACCTACTGACTGACTGGCTGGCTGACTGTCTCCACTGTACCTACTGACTGACTGACTGGCTGACTGTCTCCACTGTACCTACTGACTGACTGACTGGCTGACTGTCTCCACTGTACCTACTGACTGACTGACTGCCTCCACTGTACCTACTGACTGACTGACTGAGTGACTGTCTCCACTGTACCTACTGACTGACTGACTGGCTGACTGTCTCCACTGTACCTACTGACTGAGTGACTGTCTCCACTGTACCTACTGGTTGACTGGCTCCACTGTACCTACTGACTGACTGACTGAGTGACTGTCTCCACTGTACCTACTGACTGACTGGCTCCACTGTACCTACTGACTGACTGGCTGGCTGACTGTCTCCACTGTACCTACTGACTGACTGACTGGCTGACTGTCTCCACTGTACCTACTGACTGACTGACTGGCTGACTGTCTCCACTGTACCTACTGACTGACTGACTGGCTGACTGTCTCCACTGTACCTACTGACTGAGTGACTGTCTCCACTGTACCTACTGACTGAGTGACTGTCTCCACTGTACCTACTGACTGAGTGACTGTCTCCACTGTACCTACTGACTGGCTGACTGTCTCCACTGTACCTACTGACTGGCTGACTGTCTCCACTGTACCTACTGACTGGCTGACTGTCTCCACTGTACCTACTGACTGAGTGACTGTCTCCACTGTACCTACTGACTGGCTGACTGTCTCCACTGTACCTACTGACTGAGTGACTGTCTCCACTGTACCTACTGACTGACTGGCTCCACTGTACCTACTGACTGACTGGCTGGCTGACTGTCTCCACTGTACCTACTGACTGACTGACTGGCTGACTGTCTCCACTGTACCTACTGACTGACTGACTGGCTGACTGTCTCCACTGTACCTACTGACTGAGTGACTGTCTCCACTGTACCTACTGACTGACTGGCTCCACTGTACCTACTGACTGACTGGCTGGCTGACTGTCTCCACTGTACCTACTGACTGACTGACTGGCTGACTGTCTCCACTGTACCTACTGACTGACTGACTGGCTGACTGTCTCCACTGTACCTACTGACTGAGTGACTGTCTCCACTGTACCTACTGACTGGCTGACTGTCTCCACTGTACCTACTGACTGGCTGACTGTCTCCACTGTACCTACTGACTGAGTGACTGTCTCCACTGTACCTACTGACTGGCTGACTGTCTCCACTGTACCTACTGACTGAGTGACTGTCTCCACTGTACCTACTGACTGACTGGCTCCACTGTACCTACTGACTGACTGGCTGGCTGACTGTCTCCACTGTACCTACTGACTGACTGACTGGCTGACTGTCTCCACTGTACCTACTGACTGACTGACTGGCTGACTGTCTCCACTGTACCTACTGACTGAGTGACTGTCTCCACTGTACCTACTGACTGACTGACTGTCTCCACTGTACCTACTGACTGGCTGACTGTCTCCACTGTACCTACTGACTGACTGGCTGGCTGACTGTCTCCACTGTACCTACTGACTGACTGACTGGCTGACTGTCTCCACTGTACCTACTGACTGACTGACTGTCTCCACTGTACCTACTGACTGAGTGACTGTCTCCACTGTACCTACTGACTGACTGACTGTCTCCACTGTACCTACTGACTGGCTGACTGTCTCCACTGTACCTACTGACTGGCTGACTGTCTCCACTGTACCTACTGACTGAGTGACTGTCTCCACTGTACCTACTGACTGGCTGACTGTCTCCACTGTACCTACTGACTGAGTGACTGTCTCCACTGTACCTACTGACTGGCTGACTGTCTCCACTGTACCTACTGACTGAGTGACTGTCTCCACTGTACCTACTGACTGACTGTCTCCACTGTACCTACTGACTGACTGACTGTCTCCACTGTACCTACTGACTGACTGACTGTCTCCACTGTACCTACTGACTGACTGACTGGCTGGCTGACTGTCTCCACTGTACCTACTGACTGACTGGCTGGCTGGCTCCACTGTACCTACTGACTGACTGGCTGGCTGGCTGACTGTCTCCACTGTACCTACTGACTGACTGACTGGCTGGCTGAGTGTCTCCAGTGTACCTACTGACTGACTGGCTGACTGGCTCCACTGTACCTACTGACTGACTGGCTGGCTGGCTGACTGTCTCCACTGTACCTACTGACTGACTGGCTGGCTGGCTGACTGTCTCCACTGTACCTACTGACTGACTGACTGGCTGGCTGACTGTCTCCACTGTACCTACTGACTGACTGGCTGACTGGCTCCACTGTACCTACTGACTGACTGGCTGGCTGGCTGACTGTCTCCACTGTACCTACTGACTGACTGACTGGCTGGCTGAGTGTCTCCACTGTACCTACTGACTGACTGTCTCCACTGTACCTACTGACTGACTGACTAGCTGACTGTCTCCACTGTACCTACTGACTGACTGGCTGGCAGAGTGACTGGCTGAGTGACTGGCTAACTGACTGACTGTCTCCCCTGTACCTACAAACTGACTGACTGACTGGCTGAGTGACTGACTAACTGACTGACTGTCTCCACTGTACCTACTGACTGACTGACTGACTGACTGTCTCCACTGTACCTACTAACTGACTGACTGGCTGACTGTCTCCACTGTACCTACTGACTGACTGACTGACTGACTGTCTCCACTGTACCTACTAACTGACTGACTGGCTGACTGTCTCCACTGTACCTACTGACTGACTAACTGACTGACTGTCTCCACTGTACCTACTGACAGACTGACTGTCTCCACTGTACCTACTAACTGAGTGACTGGCTGACTATCTGTCTATACTCTACCCACCCAGTAGGCTGATGCCCAGTCTAGAGAGGCCCTGTCTGAGTCCGTCCCCCAGGCTCTCAGGTAGCTGCCTCCTCCACTCCTCCTGCCTGGTATAGTGCTCCTCATCCAGGGACAGTCGGTCCATGTTCCTGGCCAGGCTGGTTGCCAGGTTGGTGATGGAGGTCAGCGTGCCTACAGGAGGAGTCAGGAGAATTAACTAATTGACTAACCTGGTCCCAGGTCTGTTTGTGCTCTTGACAGGGTAATTTCAAACTAATCACATCTAACCACATATCTATTGTTTTATATCACTTCAAGACAATACAGGCTTCAGTCTAAGAATAACATTTAGAGATGTGGTATTGTACCTTTAGAGATGTGGTATGGTACCTTTAGAGATGTGGTATGGTACTTTAGAGATGTGATATGGTACCTTTAGAGATGTGGTATGGTACCTTTAGAGATGTGGTATGGTAACTTTAGAGATGTGGTATGGTACTTTAGAGATGTGGTATGGTACTTTAGAGATGTGTTATGGTACCTTTAGAGATGTGGTATGGTACCTTTAGAGATGTGGTATGGTACCTTTAGAGATGTGGTATGGTACCTTTAGAGATGTGGTATGGTACTTTAGAGATGTGGTATGGTACTTTAGAGATGTGTTATGGTACCTTTAGAGATGTGGTATGGTACTTTAGAGATGTGGTATGGTACCTTTAGAGATGTGGTATGGTACTTTAGAGATGTGGTATGGTACCTTTAGAGATGTGGTATGGTACCTTTAGAGATGTGGTATGGTACTTTAGAGATGTGGTATGGTACCTTTAGAGATGTGGTATGGTACCTTTAGAGATGTGGTATGGTAACTTTAGAGATGTGGTATGGTACCTTTAGAGATGTGGTATGGTACCTTTAGAGATGTGATATGGTACCTTTAGAGATGTGTTTGACGAATGAGGTGGTTCCTCGTGACACTCCGCTGACAAAGGCCCCGGGGCCACGGGTTAAACCCTCATATGGCAGACGGAAGAAGTCTGCTACGCCGTTACCGATGGACCTCACCAGACTGGCAGGACTACCAAGGAGATCCAGAGACCCCACCACCCAGCCTAGAAGACAGGAGGGGGAGAGAGAGAGAGAGAGAGAGAGAGTGTGTGTTTAAAGGGCCATGGGCTTTGAAAAACTGGCATTTGATTTTGTGATGCAATTGACAGCATATAAATATCACTAATCTATGTCCATCTATAGAGCTGTGTATCAAAGACAAGAGAGAGGTGAGATGTTGCACAGCTATACATTTACGCATGGATTACAGTACAGTATGGCTGTGTCCCACAGTGCACCCTAATACCTATACTGAATAGTGCACTACTTTTGACCAGGGCCCATGTAGGGGAAGGCATCCTACATGTGAGTTCATGCAGCAGTAGGTGTGTACACTACACTACTTACAACAGATCTTAACAGTAGACCCTACTACAGCAGTATGGAACGTTAACATGGTCATAAACCTGTTGGAGATATCAGCTCCCTGTAGGGAAAGTCCCCCAGCAGGCAGTCCTACAGTCAGACTAGTAAAGTTATGTCACATTGTTTGTTAGCGTTTGACAGCCTCCCCTCGTTGCCCGGCCATCAGGGACCGTACTCTAGGGGCCTGCTCTCTCTCTCTCTCTCAATTCAATTCAATAGACTTTAGTGACATGGCAAGTAAAATTACTTACATTGTCAAAGTATACATATAACAAAAATGGTGGGACCAACAGCAATAATAATAGTAGTAGTGGAAATGGGATTACCATTAACAGCAACTACAACAACAATATTAATGAGAATAACAATACATTAAAGCAATAGTAGTCGACCAATCTCAACATGACTGAGAAGACACATTACATGGCATGAAAGCCAAACCAAAACAGGAAATATTATTGACATTACATTACAATTTTCACTGGCTGTCCCTCAGGTTGTGGCAGGAGGACACATATTTGGCTGCCAAAATTGCACATTTTGGATTTTCACCCAATAAATATTAGATTTTTTCTTCCTCTTTTATAGTTTATAGTTCTTTTATTTTTTTATTGTTCTCTCTCTCTCTCTCTCTCTCTCTGACCACACGGGATACAGCTGTAGTCTATACAGACCAGTTAACTAGATCTGGAGAGATACAGCTGTCCAAACTGTTTATATCAGATGGGCTGATGGAATTCCATATTGCGTGTATGAATCTATCTGGTTATTCAGGTGTAAATGCAGACAGGCAGGCAGGCAGGCAGGCAGGCAGACAGGCAGACACACACACTCCCACTCACCAGCTCTGAACAGTGCTCCAGCAGCGTAGTGCATGGCGAGTGCGTGGATCAGCTGTCTGGCTGTAGTACAGAGCGGTCCTCTCTCAAACATGGAGAAAGACAGGGGGGTGTGGTCCGAGGCTATGTAGAGCTTCAGAGAGGCGTGGATGCTGACCAACAGGTTGACCGGCTGAATGGCCAGTCGCTGCAGCCTCAGAGGGTGCACCAGGGCTGGAACGGACTGAAGAACGGTCTTCGGGAGCAGGGGACCCCCGTGGTGCTCTGAGGGGTTAGGGCCCGGGGAGGGGGCCAGGGCTGAGTCTGGGATGTAGGTGTGGAACAGAGTCTTGACGTAGTAGACAAAGGTGTCCTCCAGGTAGAGACGGGCTGGTTTGATGTGGAAGGTCAGCTGGTCCACACTGCAGCCCTCCCTGTAGGACATACAAGGTCCCAACAGTCAGTAAGACCACAACAGGAGTAGGGCGGGGCCAGCTTTATCTCAACCACCAGCAGGCTATTGAACAGTGGGCCATAGGACACAACATATGATACATTACATGGCTGGACAGTGTCTCACAGGGGACTATGATGTATTGTATTGTATTATTATATTGTATTAATGATATTGTGTAGTTGGGTATGCTGACCTCACAGCATTTATTTCCATGGCCAATAAAAGTGATCATATGGTATAATACCTGTCCAGGGTGAGACCCAGCTGGAGGAAGCATGATGCCTTAAACTCCTCCAGGGCCTGTAGTGAGGTGGTGGGGTTGGCATCGATGGTCCAGGGGAGCAGCTCGACACTCTGCTCCTGGCACAGCAACACTGGGAAGTGGAAGCTGGCACGGTTATACAGCTGGTTATCCACCTGGATGAGAACAGAGGAATATCTAGTTAATATAGATCTATATAGTCTAGTTAGCGTAGATCTATACTCTAGTTATACAGCTGGAAGAGAACAGAGGAATATCTAGTTAATATAGATCTATATAGTCTAGTTAGCGTAGATCTATACTCTAGTTATACAGCTGGTTATGCACCTGGAAGAGAACAGAGGAATATCTAGTTAATATAGATCTATATAGTCTAGTTAGCATAGATCTATACTCTAGTTATACAGCTGGTTATCCACCTGGATGAGAACAGAGGAATATCTAGTTAATATAGATCTATACTCTAGTTATACAGCTGGAAGAGAACAGAGGAATATCTAGTTAATATAGATCTATATTCTAGTTCTCCACCTGGAATAGAACAGAGGAAGATATTTAGATGGCTGAAGCACGCACACAACTCTTCTTCAGGAAATGTACCTTTTCTAGTTTTCTATTTGCAGAAGATGGTTTGTATGTATTACTTCACAGTCAATAATGAAAGAAAAGCCTGCATATTGATCATATTGCTCCTGTGCTATATTCCTTCATGCACATACAATGTTTCGGCTACAATAGCCTTCGTCAGGTGACCTATAAATAGCCTTCGTCAGGTGACCTATAAATAGCCTTCGTCAGGTGACCTATAAAATATGAGTCAACCCACCTGTAGGCTGGCACAGTGGACTTCGACCAGACAGGCCTCTCCCATCCCGGGGGTGCCTAGCCCCAGGCCTCCTTCACCCAGCTGGGAAGGACACAGGTTCAGTAGCAGCTTGGACAGAGTCAGCCTCAAGAGCTCCACGGAACCCGACCGACTGGTGATGTCATCCTTCAGCGACACACTGGCCTCGCTCAGCAACACCCTGAACGCCAGATTCTGATTATACGTCCTGAGAGACAGACACCAATCAGTTATATTGATCCTTTAAAACAATTATTATTGATAAAACAATGCAAAAGGATGGATGGGGTTTACACAAAATGGTGTTTCAGTGCCCTCCAGTGGTAAAAGAGAACATGCCATGCATCCTTCGTCAGAGTCAACTACGACATGGTAATGTTGTTGTTGCATGTTATAATTTACTGCTCATTATTATCAATTATACATAACATTAAAACAAAGCAGAAATCATATATTTTATTATCATACAAATATATTGTCTTATTTTTCTCTCCTGTGGTAAGGGTTAGGGGTTAAGGGTTAAGGGTTAGGGGTTAAGGGTTAAGGGTTAAGGGTTAAGGGTTAAGGGTTAGGGGTTAAGGGTTAGGGGTTAAGGGTTAAGGGTTAGGAGTTAGGGGTTAAGGGTTAAGGGTTAGGGGTTAGGGGTTAAGGGTTAGGGGTTAAGGGTTAAGGGTTAAGGGTTAAGGATTAGGGGTTGTAAGGACTGGTACCTGTTGT
>NC_059208.1:14336166-14346166 GCF_020615455.1 Coregonus clupeaformis
GAGCGAGAGCGAGAAGTGGAAATGATGAGGACATCCCTTATGGCTCCAGTGCCAGTGTTTAACAGGGCATGACCACTAAAGGCTCTGTGCTATATGTCCCGTAGCCAGGGTCTGTTCTCTCTGTGTCCTGTAGTCACTCTGTTCTACCAGGGTCTGTTCTCTCTGTGTCCTGTAGTCACTCTGTTCTACCAGGGTCTGTTCTCTCTGTGTCCTGTAGTCACTCTGTTCTACCAGGGTCTGTTCTCTCTGTGTCCTGTAGTCACTCTGTTCTACCAGGGTCTGTTCTCTCTGTGTCCTGTAGTCACTCTGTTCTACCAGGGTCTGTTCTCTCTGTGTCCTGTAGTCACTCTGTTCTACCAGGGTCTGTTCTCTCTGTGTCCTGTAGTCACTCTGTTCTACCAGGGTCTGTTCTCTCTGTGTCCTGTAGTCACTACCCACTCTGCTCTGCTCCACTCTGTTTCACCCACCTGGTGCTCAGGCCACTGCTGCTGCAGATCTCCCCAGGGACGGCCACACTCTGCCTGGGGAAGTCAGGTCTGATGGGGGCCGGGAGGCTCCAGGACCCAGGCCCAGCTACAGGCCCAGGGTCCGGGGTGGGCAGGCAGCTGAACAGCATGTGTCTGGTTGGTAGAGTAGACTGAGGGGTCTCCCACTCCCCCTGTACCCCCTTTCTTAGCAGATCCCAGCAGGCCACAGAGACCGGTCTGGAAGGTGTCTTCTCTCCGGCTGGAGCCAGGCTGAACACTGCTGTTTCTGGGAGGGAACAGGCCTAGAGAAGAGAGGAGACTCTACGTCATCTCCCAGTCTGTAGTCTAACATCACTGTGCCATTCTTCCCAGAGAGCTCAGGTCTAAACTGGTAGCAGGGTTCAGCATGCTGAGAGCAGTGAGTAGTTTGGTTCAGAGGGGGTTAGGCACTAAGCATGATGAATAGCCAACTAGAAAGTCTGCTGTTGTTTGTGGTCTGTGTTATTGTTAAGCCGTCACAGTCCATTTTTTAAGGTTCTTTTTCAAACAATTAGTGGCAACTGGTAACCTCTGCCATCGTCTTCTAGGAGGATCTGAAGGCTTGTTAAATGACATCACTGCGTTGTTCTTGGGGACGTGTCTGAGATGAAAGCACAAACCTGCATCCAATTCATGGTGTTTCTCTAATGTGTCTGGGCTGAGTGCCATGGTCACATGGTGAGACTGGCAGAGTGGGGACAGAGGGGAGCAGGGGGAGTGTGTGTGTGTGTGTGTGTGTGTGTGTGTAGCAACATGAACTGATGGGAAACAAGCCTCTCTGCTCTCCACAGTCACAGAGCAGTGGTTCTCAATCCGATAGGAGGGCACATTTTGGTTTTTGCCCTAGCACTACACAGCTGATTCCAATAATCAAAGCTTGATGATGAGTTGATCATTTAAATCAGCTGTGTAGTGCTAGGGGCAAAAACCACAATGTGACCCCCTTGGGGTCGCCAGCACCAGGATTGAGAACCACTGCCCTAGAGGCTGGGGATTCTGCACTCTATAGGACAGGGTGTAGGGGTGTTACCTGGTCTGTGGTCCCCAATGCGTGGTCAGACAGTAGGGGTCTATAGGACAGGGTGTAGGGGTGTTACCTGGTCTGTGGTCCCCAGTGTGTGGTCAGACAGTAGGGGTCTATAGGACAGGGTGTAGGGGTGTTACCTGGTCTGTGGTCCCCAGTGCGTGGTCAGACAGTAGGGGTCTATAGGACAGGGTGTAGGGGGTGTTACCTGGTCTGTGGTCCCCAGTGCGTGGTCAGACAGTAGGGGTCTATAGGACAGGGTGTAGGGGGTGTTACCTGGTCTGTGGTCCCCAGTGTGTGGTCAGACAGTAGGGGTCTATATGACAGGGTCTAGGGGTGTTACCTGGTCTGTGGTCCCCAGTCAGACAGTAGGGGTCTATAGGACAGGGTGTAGGGGGTGTTACCTGGTCTGTGGTCCCCAGTGCGTGGTCAGACAGTAGGGGTCTATAGGACAGGGTGTAGGGGGTGTTACCTGGTCTGTGGTCCCCAGTGCGTGGTCAGACAGTAGGGGTCTATAGGACAGGGTGTAGGGGTGTTACCTGGTCTGTGGTCCCCAGTGCGTGGTCAGACAGTAGGGGTCTATAGGACAGGGTGTAGGGGTGTTACCTGGTCTGTGGTCCCCAGTGCGTGGTCAGACAGTAGGGGTCTATAGGACAGGGTGTAGGGGTGTTACCTGGTCTGTGGTCCCCAGTGTGTGGTCAGACAGTAGGGGTCTATAGGACAGGGTGTAGGGGTGTTACCTGGTCTGTGGTCCCCAGTGCGTGGTCAGACAGTAGGGGTCTATAGGACAGGGTGTAGGGGGTGTTACCTGGTCTGTGGTCCCCAGTGCGTGGTCAGACAGTAGGGTCTATAGGACAGGGTGTAGGGGGTGTTACCTGGTCTGTGGTCCCCAGTGTGGTCAGACAGTAGGGGTCTATAGGACAGGGTGTAGGGGGGTGTTACCTGGTCTGTGGTCCCCAGTGCGTGTTCAGACAGTAGGGGTCTATAGGACAGGGTGTAGGGGGGTGTTACCTGGTCTGTGGTCCCCAGTGCGTGGTCAGACAGTAGGGGTCTATAGGACAGGGTGTGGGTGTTACCTGGTCTGTGGTCCCCAGTGCGTGGTCAGACAGTAGGGGTATATAGGACAGGGTGTAGGGGGTGTTACCTGGTCTGTGGTCCCCAGTGCGTGGTCAGACAGTAGGGGTCTATAGGACAGGGTGTAGGGGGTGTTACCTGGTCTGTGGTCCCCAGTGCGTGGTCAGACAGTAGGGGTCTATAGGACAGGGTGTAGGGGTGTTACCTGGTCTGTGGTCCCCAGTGTGTGGTCAGACAGTAGGGGTCTATAGGACAGGGTGTAGGGGGTGTTACCTGGTCTGTGGTCCCCAGTGCGTGTTCAGACAGTAGGGGGTCTATAGGACAGGGTGTAGGGTGTTACCTGGTCTGTGGTCCCCAGGTGTGGTCAGACAGTAGGGGTCTATAGGACAGGGTGTAGGGGGTGTTACCTGGTCTGTGGTCCCCAGTGCGTGGTCAGACAGTAGGGGTCTATAGGACAGGGTGTAGGGGTGTTACCTGGTCTGTGGTCCCCAGTGTGTGGTCAGACAGTAGGGGTCTATAGGACAGGGTGTAGGGGTGTTACCTGGTCTGTGGTCCCCAGTGCGTGGTCAGACAGTAGGGGTCTATAGGACAGGGTGTAGGGGGTGTTACCTGGTCTGTGGTCCCCAGTCAGACAGTAGGGGTCTATAGGACAGGGTGTAGGGGTGTTACCTGGTCTGTGGTCCCCAGTGCGTGGTCAGACAGTAGGGGTCTATAGGACAGGGTGTAGGGGTGTTACCTGGTCTGTGGTCCCCAGTGTGTGGTCAGACAGTAGGGGTCTATAGGACAGGGTGTAGGGGTGTTACCTGGTCTGTGGTCCCCAGTGCGTGGTCAGACAGTAGGGGTCTATAGGACAGGGTGTGGGGTGTTACCTGGTCTGTGGTCCCCAGTGCGTGGTCAGACAGTGGGGTCTATAGGACAGGGTGTAGGGGGTGTTACCTGGTCTGTGGTCCCCAGTGTGGTCAGACAGTGGGGTCTATAGGACAGGGTGTAGAGGTGTTACCTGGTCTGTGGTCCCCGTGCGTGGTCAGACAGTAGGGGTCTATAGGACAGGGTGTGGGGTGTTACCTGGTCTGTGGTCCCCAGTCAGACAGTAGGGGTCTATAGGACAGGGTGTAGGGGTGTTACCTGGTCTGTGGTCCCCAGTGCGTGGTCAGACAGTAGGGGTCTATAGGACAGGGTGTAGGGGTGTTACCTGGTCTGTGGTCCCCAGTGCGTGGTCAGACAGTAGGGGTCTATAGGACAGGGTGTAGGGGTGTTACCTGGTCTGTTGTCCCCAGTGCGTGGTCAGACAGTAGGGGTCTATAGGACAGGGTGTAGGGGGTGTTGTTAACCAGGATAGTCCTGTCTTCTATCTGTAGGATCTGGATGCCATGTCTCACCACAGAGGACACGCAGAACTGACAAACCTATAGGGAGGGAGGGGGGACAGACACAGACGGAGACACAGACGGAGACACAGACAGAGTTAATACCTCCACATGCTTCCAGTCACTCACGTCTATCTGTAGTGTGGTTCTATGTGTTATTCAGCCTCGTTCATCCAAGTTAGTCTCAGGGTAGTGTGATAGCTGCTTTATTTAGGACGTTTTTACTTGTAATGACAGTGATATGTGGTTGTCTGACATGTACCTACCTTGTTGAATGTAAAGACAGTGATATGTGGTTGTCTTACATGTACTGTACCTACCTTGTTGAATGTAAAGACAGTGATATGTGGTTGTCTTACATGTACAGTGGGGGAAAAAAGTATTTAGTCAGCCACCAATTGTGCAAGTTCTCCCACTTAAAAAGATGAGAGAGGCCTGTAATTTTCATCATAGGTACACGTCAACTACGACAGAAAATTGAGAGAAAAAAATTCCAGAAAATCACATTGTAGGATTTCTTATGAATTTATTGGCAAATTATGGTGGATAATAAGTATTTGGTCACCTACAAACAAGCAAGATTTCTGGCTCTCACAGACCTGTAACTTCTTCTTTAAGAGTCTCCTCTGTCCTCCACTCGTTACCTGTATTAATGGCACCTGTTTGAACTTGTTATCAGTATAAAAGACACCTGTCCACAACCTCAAACAGTCACACTCCAAACTCCACTATGGCCAAGACCAAAGAGCTGTCAAAGGACACCAGAAACAAAATTGTAGACCTGCACCAGGCTGGGAAGACTGAATCTGCAATAGGTAAGCAGCTTGGTTTGAAGAAATCAACTGTGGAGCAATTATTAGGAAATGGAAGACATACAAGACCACTGATAATCTCCCTCGATCTGGGGGCTCCACGCAAGATCTCACCCTGTGGGGTCAAAATGATCACAAGAACCACACGGGGGACCTAGTGAATGACCTGCAGAGAGCTGGGACCAAAGTAACAAAGCCTACCATCAGTAACACACTACGCCGCCAGGGACTCAAATCCTGCAGTGCCAGACATGTCCCCCTGCTTAAGCCAGTACATGTCCAGGCCCGTCTGAAGTTTGCTAGAGTGCATTTGGATGATCCAGAAGAGGATTGGGAGAATGTCATATGGTCAGATGAAACCAAAATATAACTTTTTTGGTAAAAACACAACTCGTCGTGTTTGGAGGACAAAGAATGCTGAGTTGCATCCAAAGAACACCATACCTACTGTGAAGCATGGGGGTGGAAACATCATGCTTTGGGGCTGTTTTTCTGCAAAGGGACCAGGACGACTGATCCGTGTAAAGGAAAGAATGAATGGGGCCATGTATCGTGAGATTTTGAGTGAAAACCTCCTTCCATCAGCAAGGGCATTGAAGATTAAACGTGGCTGGGTCTTTCAGCATGACAATGATCCCAAACACACCGCCCGGGCAACGAAGGAGTGGCTTCGTAGAAGCATTTCAAGGTCCTGGAGTGGCCTAGCCAGTCTCCAGATCTCAACCCCATAGAAAATCTTTGGAGGGAGTTGAAAGTCCGTGTTGCCCAGCGACAGCCCCAAAACATCACTGCTCTAGAGGAGATCTGCATGGAGGAATGGGCCAAAACACCAGCAACAGTGTGTGAAAACCTTGTGAAGACTTACAGAAAACATTTGACCTGTGTCATTGCCAACAAAGGGTATACAGTGATCCCTCGCCACTTCGCGGTTCACTTATCGCGGATTCGCTATTTCGCGGATTTTCATAATGCATTTTTTTTGGCCTGAAAAAACTATGGCCAGAGGCAGTGCAAAACGCAACCGGAGGCTCGCTTGACGAGGTCCACCACTCTGCCGTAGAAACAGCTGTGAATCTGGCTAAACAGATTGGAGGAGACGGCTTTAATGACATGAGTCCGGATGACATAAACGCCCTGATTGATGGAGACGCACAGCCGCTGACCGATGCAGAGCTGGCAGAAATGACAAAGCCACAAAGCGACGATGAAAGAGAAGAGGGAGAAGAGGACACGAGAGATGAGGAGGAAGGACTAACGCTTGGTCGCTTAGCAACCATGGTGCGAATGGCCACTGAACTTAAGCGAGTAGCTGAGGAATGGGACCCTTTGATGAGCCGTTCGTTACAGTTCTCCAACGTATCGATGGTGGCATGTCGGTGTACAAGGATCTTTTTGCAAAGAAGAAAAAAGAGCGACAACAGCTGCCTATCACTATGTTCTTCTCCCGAACAAACACACCTGCACCGCGGGCTTCAGAAGAAGAGAACACTGCAGAGCGCAGTCAGGATGCAGCGGCCCAGTCTGAAGAGCAGTGAAACGGCCTACACGTGAGTCACTGTATTTGTATACATGTAATAGTTGCTAATTGTAAAAAAAAAAAAGTTTTCTATTTCGCGGATTTCACTTATCGCGGTCATTTTCGAACGTAACCCCCGCGATAAACGAGGGATTACTGTATAACAAAGTATTGAGAAACTTTTGTTATTGACCAAATACTTATTTTCCACCATAATTTGCAAATAAATTCATAAAAAATCCTACAATGTGATTTTCTGGATTTTTTTTTCTCATTTTGTCTGTCATAGTTGACGTGTACCTATGATGAAACTTACAGGCCTCTCTCATCTTTTTAAGTGGGAGAACTTGCACAATTGGTGGCTGACTAAATACTTTTTTCCCCCACTGTACCTACCTTGTTGAATGCACTGATTGCAAGTGTCTCTGGATAAGAGCATCTGCTAAATGACTCTAATGTCACATGTAGAGAAAGGTGGCTTGGGGAGTATGTAAGTATGGATGTTGGGCCCCTAACCTTCTGTCTTCCAGGGCTACTCCCCAGGGTGATCTCTGCCTCCACACAGCCCTCCTCATCCAGGGTGAGGACATCAGGACTGACACCCTCCTTCCAGCGCGGAGACGTCAGGTCATGGACCAGGTTCAGGGCTGTAGATTTATGGACCGTGTTAGTGTGGGCCCAGTAGATACCCAGCTGAAACGCCTCCTAGAGAGAGAGAGAGAGAGAGAGAGAGAGAGAGAGAGAGAGAGAGAGAGAGAGAGAGAGAGAGAGAGAGAGAGAAAAAGAGAGGAGAGAGAGGGAGGGGGAGGGAGAGAGAGAGAGAGAGGGAGGGGAGGGAGGGAGGGAGGGGAGAGAGAGGGAGGGGGGAGGGGGAGAGAGAGAGAGGAGGGAGAGAGAGAGAGAGAGAGGGGAGGAGAGGGGGAGGGGGAGAGAGGGGGAGAGAGAGAGAGAGGGAGGGAGGGGGAGGGGGGGAGGGAGAGAGAGAGGGGGGATGGAGACGAGGTTCAAGTCAATCTGTGATTATGATGAATACATCAATCAGATAGAAGCGCTAAAATACTTGATGTCTATCAGGGGACCTCACTCACTGAGGGGAAGCACACACACACTTAACACGCACACACACACACACTCCCCTCTCCAACAAAGCCCAGCTCTCTGAGTCGGCCAGTGCCAGCTCCTCTCGGCCGTTACCTCATAAATCGCGGGTGCTATGGAAACAATGCTTTATTTGTTTCTGTTTCACAGACTATTACACATTTAGGGCTTTAAGTTAGTTTCCTGAATATATCAGCCTTTATCCTTTGATACCAGACAGACTACCAAGGTTTGAGGCAGGAACCCCTACAGACAGACAGACTTTAAACAGGAGAGATGGGCTGTGAGGGGGGACTCCTCTGCCCTGTGTGTGTGTGTGTGTGTGTGTGTAGTGAGTGAGAAGACATGTGTAGCCACTGAAGGCATGGTCCAGTCATCTCATCTAGACTAGAGGAAGGACTGACACTGAGCTCTGCTGGGCTCCAGTGTGCTCTACTGTGCTCTATTGGGCTCCACTGTGCTCTACTGGGGTTTACCAAGAATGGTGCAACAAACAAAAAACATCCAGTCAGCAGCAGTCCTGTGGGTGAAAACAGCTCGTTGATGAGAGGTCAGAGGAGAATGGCAAGAATGCCACAAACAGGCAAATAACGGCACAGTTCAACAGTGGTGTGCAGAACGGCATCTCGGAGTGCACAAGTCATCGGTCCTTGTCATGGATGGGCTATTGCAGCAGACGACCACACCGGGTTCCACTCCTATCAGATAAAAACAAGAAGAAGTGGCTCCAGTGGGCACGCCATCACCAACACTGGACAACTGAGGAGTGGAAAAACATTGCCTGGTCCGACGAATCCCGGTTCCTGTTGCGTCATGTTGATGACAGTCAGGATTTGGCGTCAGCAGCATGAGTCCATGGACCCATCCTGCCTGGTGTCAACGGTACAGGCTAGTGGCGGTGGTGTAATGGTGTGGGGAACGTTTTCCTGGCACAGGTTAGGTCCCTTGATACCAATTGAGCAATGTTTCCATGCCCCGAAGAATTCAGGCTGTTCTGGAGGCAAAGGGGGGTTTGACTTGGTGCTAGATGTACCTAATAAACTGGCCATATAAAATCTGATATAAGACCTGATATAAGACCTGCATAATTCTAGAATAATAATGGCAGCCATCTTGGTCAGTGATACATTCCAAACCAGTCTATAGAAATCTATGGTCTCTCCTCTCTCACCTTGAAGTTAGGAGGAACGATGGTCTTTCCAGCGGGTATCTGCAGGACGATGGTCTCTCCCTCAAACAGCCAGAGGTCCCATGTAGAGTGGTTGGTCAACAGGGCCCAGGGAATGAGCTCCACTAGCAGGGTGTTGAGACCTGGCCTCCAGGCTGACAACTTCACCTGCATGGGGCTGTCCCACTGGGCTAGGGCTTCTGATCCAGGCCTACAGTATAACACAGAGATATACAGTTACATACTGTAGCAACAACAACTATACAGCTCCACTAGCAGGGTGTTGACACCTGGGGCTGTTCCACTGGGCTGGGGGGTGAGGGGCTGTTCCACTGGGCTGGGGGGTGAGGGGCTGTTCCACTGGGCTGGGGGGTGAGGGGCTGTTCCACTGGGCTGGGGGTGAGGGCTGTTCCACTGGGCTGGGGGTGAGGGGCTGTTCCACTGGGCTGGGGGTGAGGGGCTGTTCCACTGGGCTGGGGGGTGAGGGGCTGTTCCACTGGGCTGGGGGTGAGGGGCTGTTCCACTGGGCTGGGGGTGAGGGGCTGTTCCACTGGGCTGGGGGTGAGGGCTGTTCCACTGGGCTGGGGGTGAGGGGGCTGTTCCACTGGGCTGGGGGTGAGGGCTGATCCACTGGGCTGGGGGTGAGGGGCTGTTCCACTGGGCTGGGGGGTGAGGGGCTGTTCCACTGGGCTGGGGGGTGAGGGGCTGTTCCACTGGGCTGGAGGGTGAGGGGCTGTTCCACTGGGCTGGGGGTGAGGGGCTGTTCCACTGGGCTGGGGGTGAGGGGCTGTTCCACTGGGCTGGGGGTGAGGGGCTGTTCCACTGGGCTGGGGGTGAGGGCTGTTCCACTGGGCTGGGGGTGAGGGGCTGTTCCACTGGGCTGGGGGTGAGGGGCTGTTCCACTGGGCTGGGGGTGAGGGGCTGATCCACTGGGCTGGGGGGTGAGGGGCTGATCCACTGGGCTGGGGGTGAGGGGCTGTTCCACTGGGCTGGGGGTGAGGGGCTGTTCCACTGGGCTGGGGGTGAGGGCTGTTCCACTGGGCTGGGGGTGAGGGGCTGTTCCACTGGGCTGGGGGTGAGGGGCTGTTCCACTGGGCTGGGGGTGAGGGGCTGTTCCACTGGGCTGGGGGTGAGGGGCTGTTCCACAGGGCTGGGGGTGAGGGGCTGTTCCACTGGGCTGGGGGTGAGGGGCTGTTCCACTGGGCTGGGGGTGAGGGGCTGTTCCACTGGGCTGGGGGGGTGAGGGGCTGTTCCACTGGGCTGGGGGGTGAGGGGCTGTTCCACTGGGCTGGGGGGTGAGGGGCTGTTCCACTGGGCTGGGGGTGAGGGGCTGTTCCACTGGGCTGGGGGTGAGGGGCTGTTCCACTGGGCTGGGGGGTGAGGGGCTGTTCCACTGGGCTGGGGGGTGAGGGCTGTTCCACTGGGCTGGGGGTGA
>NC_059208.1:14351166-14396166 GCF_020615455.1 Coregonus clupeaformis
GTGTATGTAAACTTCTGACCCACTGGGAATGTGATGAAATAAATAAAAGCTGAAATAAATCATTCTCTCTACTATTATTCTGACATTTCACATTCTTGAAATAAAGTGGTGATCCTAACTGACCTAAGACAGGGAATTTTTTACTAGGATTAAATGTCAGGAATTGTGAAAAACTGAGTTTAAATGTATTTGGCTAAGGTGTATGTAAACTTCCGACTTCAACTGTACCTGGTAAAATAATGGTTCACAAACAACTCTGATTTTTCCCACAAATTATGCTTTATATTTTCCCAAATTATGTTCTCAGTTATATTTTTCACTCTTGAAATTACAATTGTTCATAGAGAAACAACGAAATTGGAGGTTCTAAGTCAATGTCAATGCTTAAATCACATCAGAAGACAATTTTGTTTTAGGTCTGGAAGAAATCTAACAAATGTCCCTTTAATTGCTTATCTGACCCTTTAATTGTGCATCTAGTGAGTGAGGAATGTACCGGTCTAGTGATAGTTCTGTGCTGCTCATTTCATGGCAACATTTGCAAATAACCAATAATAGATACAAATCATATACTTTCTCATGATATACTTCTGCCAGGTAAGCCTACTTTGAAGTTAACATTTAATTGAGAATGTTTTGAGGAAAGTATTTCTGTCAATCCACAAGACGGTTATCACATCAACTGGCTACACGCAGAGTGATAGACAAATGCTCGCACCACAGAGACAGACTGGGGTAATATTGCTGGAAATTAATTGCCAGATATTGTGTTAGGTTTGGCTTTTTGAGCCAATAGTGGCTAACCAGGGGTGGGATAATGTCAATGTTGCCTTGATTAGATAGTAGCTGGTAGCATGCAGTGTCTGATACTTGTGAGATTTGTTCATGATAGTTTGCGGTGGAACATGTGAAAAATGAATGTACTTTCAGAATAGTTTGGAGAGCTACTCATAGGTGGTCTGGTAGCTACTGGTAGATCACGATGGACCTGTTGGAGATCCCTGATCTAAACTAATCCTAGAGGAATGGCTGTGATAGCACTGCATTGTCTTAATGTCACAGTTTTCTATGTTATCAACAGAGAGAGAGTGACAACAAAGAGATGCTTATTTAATTCAAACACTCTGATGCTGTTCTGGTGAACTAAACACTTCTCTGTTGTCAGAGTTAGATGCTGTTCTGGTGAACTAAACACTTTGTTGTCAGAGTTAGATGCTGTTCTGTTGAACTAAACACTTCTCTGTTGTCAGAGTTAGATGCTGTTCTGTTGAACTAAACACTTCGCTAATTCAGTTACAGTACAATTCCCAACCTGTTGAATGTTTGCCATGAACGTCCTGTAGTAGAGGTTAGAGAGAGATTACTGTCAGGAGAAAGAGAGAGATTACTGTCAGGAGAAAGAGAGAGGTTACTGTCAGGAGAAAGAGAGAGATTACTGTCAGGAGAAAGAGAGAGGTTACTGTCAGGAGAAAGAGAGAGATTACTGTCAGGAGAAAGAGAGAGATTACTGTCAGGAGAAAGAGAGAGGTTACTGTCAGGAGAAAGAGAGAGATTACTGTCAGGAGAAAGAGAGAGATTACTGTCAGGAGAAAGAGAGAGGTTACTGTCAGGAGAAAGAGATAGATTACTGTCAGGAGAAAGAGAGAGATTACTGTCAGGAGAAAGAGAGAGATTACTGTCAGGAGAAAGAGAGAGATTACTGTCAGGAGAAAGAGAGAGGTTACTGTCAGGAGAAAGAGAGAGATTACTGTCAGGAGAAAGAGAGAGATTACTGTCAGGAGAAAGAGAGAGGTTACTGTCAGGAGAAAGAGATAGATTACTGTCAGGAGAAAGAGAGGGGTTACTGTCAGGAGAAAGAGAGATATTACTGTCAGGAGAAATAGAGAGATTACTGTCAGGAGAAAGAGAGAGATTACTGTCAGGAGAAAGAGAGAGATTTCTGTCAGGAGAAAGAGAGAGGTTACTGTCAGGAGAAAGAGAGAGATTACTGTCAGGAGAAAGAGAGAGATTACTGTCAGGAGAAAGAGAGAGGTTACTGTCAGGAGAAAGAGAGAGATTACTGTCAGGAGAAAGAGAGAGATTACTGTCAGGAGAAAGAGAGAGATTACTGTCAGGAGAAAGAGAGAGATTACTGTCAGGAGAAAGATAAGGGTTACTGTCAGGAGAAATAGAGAGATTACTGTCAGGAGAAAGAGAGAGGTTACTGTCAGGAGAAAGAGAAGGGTTACTGTAAGGAGAAAGAGAGAGATTACTGTCAGGAGAAAGAGAGAGGTTACTGTCAGGAGAAAGAGAGATTACTGTCAGGAGAAAGAGAGAGGTTACTGTCAGGAGAAAGAGAGAGGTTACTGTCAGGAGAAAGAGAGAGGTTACTGTCAGGAGAAAGAGAGAGATTACTGTCAGGAGAAAGAGAGAGATTACTGTCAGGAGAAAGAGATATATTACTGTCAGGAGAAATAGAGAGGTTACTGTCAGGAGAAATAGAGAGGTTACTGTCAGGAGAAAGAGAGAGATTACTGTCAGGAGAAAGAGAGAGATTACTGTCAGGAGAAAGAGAGAGATTACTGTCAGGAGAAAGAGAGAGGTTACTGTCAGGAGAAAGAGAGAGATTACTGTCAGGAGAAAGAGAGAGATTACTGTCAGGAGAAAGAGAGAGATTACTGTCAGGAGAAAGAGAGAGGTTACTGTCAGGAGAAAGAGAGAGATTACTGTCAGGAGAAAGAGAGAGATTACTGTCAGGAGAAAGAGAGATTACTGTCAGGAGAAAGAGAGGGGTTACTGTCAGGAGAAAGAGAGAGATTACTGTCAGGAGAAAGAGAGGGGTTACTGTCAGGAGAAAGAGAGAGGTTACTGTCAGGAGAAAGAGAGGGGTTACTGTCAGGAGAAAGAGAGAGGTTACTGTCAGGAGAAATAGAGAGATTACTGTCAGGAGAAAGAGAGAGATTACTGTCAGGAGAAAGAGAGAGGTTACTGTCAGGAGAAAGAGAGAGATTACTGTCAGGAGAAATAGAGAGGTTACTGTCAGGAGAAAGAGAGAGATTACTGTCAGGAGAAAGAGAGAGGTTACTGTCAGGAGAAAGAGATAGATTACTGTCAGGAGAAATAGAGAGGTTACTGTCAGGAGAAATAGAGAGGTTACTGTCAGGAGAAAGAGAGAGATTACTGTCAGGAGAAAGAGAGAGATTACTGTCAGGAGAAAGAGAGAGGTTACTGTCAGGAGAAAGAGAGAGATTACTGTCAGGAGAAAGAGAGAGATTACTGTCAGGAGAAATAGAGAGATTACTGTCAGGAGAAAGAGAGAGATTACTGTCAGGAGAAAGAGAGAGATTACTGTCAGGAGAAAGAGAGAGATTACTGTCAGGAGAAAGAGAGAGATTACTGTCAGGAGAAAGAGATAGATTACTGTCAGGAGAAAGAGAGAGATTACTGTCAGGAGAAAGAGATAGATTACTGTCAGGAGAAAGAGAGAGATTACTGTCAGGAGAAAGAGAGAGGTTACTGTCAGGAGAAAGAGAGAGATTACTGTCAGGAGAAAGAGAGAGATTACTGTCAGGAGAAAGAGAGAGGTTACTGTCAGGAGAAAGAGAGAGGTTACTGTCAGGAGAAATGCTGACCAATCAGAAGATATCATGGATTTAGGATATCAAGATATCACAGTCCATAAGCGAGATGACTGGGACAGAATTATTCTCTGTGTACTTGAGGAGTGTGTGTGTGTGTATTCTGTAGAGACTACAGACAGGCCTGTATACAGAGAGACTACAGACAGGCCTGGATACAGAGAGACTACAGACAGGCCTGGATACAGAGAGACTACAGACAGGCCTGGATACAGAGAGACTACAGACAGGCCTGGATACAGAGAGACTATGAAAACACAAGGCCTGGATACAGAGACACTATGAAAACACAAGGCCTGGATACAGAGACACTATGAAAACACAAGGCCTGGATACAGAGACACTATGAAAACACAAGGCCTGGATACAGAGAGACTATGAAAACACAAGGCCTGGATACAGAGACACTATGAAAACACAAGGCCTGGATACAGAGAGACTATGAAAACACAAGGCCTGGATACAGAGACACTATGAAAACACAAGGCCTGGATACAGAGAGACTATGAAAACACAAGGCCTTGATACAGAGACACTATGAAAACACAAGGCCTGGATACAGAGAGACTATGAAAACACAAGGCCTGGATACAGAGACACTATGAAAACACAAGGCCTGGATACAGAGAGACTATGAAAACACAAGGCCTGGATACAGAGACACTATGAAAACACAAGGCCTGGATACAGAGACACTATGAAAACACAAGGCCTGGATACAGAGACACTATGAAAACACAAGGCCTGGATACAGAGACACTATGAAAACACAAGGCCTGGATACAGAGAGACTATGAAAACACAAGGCCTGGATACAGAGACACTATGAAAAGAAACAGGAAACTCACAGGAACACTAAAACAATACAACAGCAACACACAACAGAATCCCAGAGTTAGTTGCAGTACCTGTCTGAGTCCTTGGATACGTGTGGCCATGGCAACTGGCTGCTGCTCTTGACCAGTGGGTCAAACCCATTCCATGTAGGGCCTAGTGTCTGTGGGTTTTGGGTTTTTTCCTTTCAATTAAGACCTAGACAACCAGGTGAGGGGAGTTCCTTACTAATTAGTGACCTTAATTCATCAATCAAGTACAAGGGAGGAGTGAAAACCTGCAGACACTCGGCCCTCCGTGGAATGAGTTTGACACCTGTTGTAGGTCATAGAAGTCTGTCGTTATACACACACACACACACACACACACACACACACACACACACACACACACACACACACACACACATCACACATCACACATCACACACACCACACACACACACATACACACACACATACACACACATACCACACACACACACACACACACAAGCTGTACTGTACCTGTCTGTGTCCTTGCTGACGTAGGGCCATGGTGGTTGGCTGTTGTTCTTCAGACCATAGAAGTCTGCCAGTATGTGTTCCTGGCTGTCCTCCAACCCAGCCTGGTTCCTGTTCACTATCTGTTTGATCACAGCGGTGGAGATGGGCACCGCACAGTGAGACGCATCCTCTTCCTCCCTGCAAGAGAAAAAACACACACACACACACACACACACACACACACACACACACACACACACACAGGTTAGTCTTCATATAAAAACACACCGTTTCTGTGTGCCTCAGTTGGTCCAGTGTGGCGCCAGCAACGTGAGTTTGATTCCCACTGTCTGGGGGGAAATATTATCTCACCGTTTTCTACAGACACCCCAGTACAGTCAGTATCCACTCTGTGCTACTCTGTGGATCCTAACTGACCCCTACTAAAGTGGAAACAAACAACATGGTTAACTGGGGTCTAAAGTAGAAACCAAAGCCATGGTTAACTGGGGTCTAAAGTAGAAACCAAAGCCATGGTTAACTGGGGTCTAAAGTAGAAACCAAAGCCATGGTTAACTGGGGTCTAAAGTAGAAACCAAAGCCATGGTTGACTGGGGTCTAAAGTAGAAACCAAAGCCATGGTTAACTGGGGTCTAAAGTAGAAACCAAAGCCATGGTTAACTGGGGTCTAAAGTAGAAACCAAAGCCATGGTTAACTGGGGTCTAAAGTAGAAACCAAAGCCATGGTTAACTGGGGTCTAAAGTAGAAACCAAAGCCATGGTTAACTGGGGTCTAAAGTAGAAACCAAAGCCATGGTTAACTTGGGTCTAAAGTAGAAACCAAAGCCATGGTTAACTGGGGTCTAAAGTGGAAACCAAAGCCATGGTTAACTGGGGTCTAAAGTAGAAACCAACGCCATGGTTAACTGGGGTCTAAAGTAGAAACCAAAGCCATGGTTAACTGGGGTCTAAAGTAGAAACCAAAGCCATGGTTAACTGGGGTCTAAAGTAGAAACCAAAGCCATGGTTAACTGGGGTCTAAAGTAGAAACCAAAGCCATGGTTAACTGGGGTCTAAAGTAGAAACCAAAGCCATGGTTAACTGGGGTCTAAAGTAGAAACCAAAGCCATGGTTAACTGGGGTCTAAAGTAGAAACCAAAGCCATGGTTAACTGGGGTCTAAAGTAGAAACCAAAGCCATGGTTAACTGGGGTCTAAAGTAGAAACCAAAGCCATGGTTAACTGGGGTCTAAAGTAGAAACCAAAGCCTTGTTAACTTGGTCGGGTGGTCTAGTTATTTCCTGCCTGGCGGGGTGTCTTTCAGCAGGTCTGGGGATCAGAGAGGGTGACCCAGCCTAGCAGCACTAAATAAATAACCCTATAGAATACTTTAGATACTTTAGATCCAGACAATAGAAGACCGTGGCTTTAGAACTACGACAAGCATCTACCTGTCACTCTACCAGTTCTACTTGGACTGGTGAGACCCCTCCCCTCCCTCCTCGGCCCGGGGTTGAAACAGAACTGTATGTCTGCGTCCCAAATGGCACCATATTCCCTATAGAGCCCTGGTTAAAAGTAGTGCACTATGTAGGGAATAGGGTGCCATTTGGAATGTAGCCTCTGTTTATTAATAGAGTCCATTGTGCTTTTAAAGGAAAGTGGAGTAATAAAGCAATGGATGGTGGAGAACAGGCCAGAGAGACAGCCTGATGATGGATGGTGGAGAACAGGCTAGAGAGACAGCCTGATGATGGATGGTGGAGAACAGGCTAGAGAGACAGCCTGATGATGGATGGTGGAGAAACAGGCTAGAGAGACAGCCTGATGATGGATGGTGGAGAACAGGCTAGAGAGACAGCCTGATGATGGATGGTGGAGAACAGGCTAGAGAGACAGCCTGATGATGGATGGTGGAGAACAGGCTAGAGAGACAGCCTGATGATGGATGGTGGAGAACAGGCTAGAGAGACAGCCTGATGATGGATGGTGGAGAACAGGCTAGAGACAGCCTGATGATGGATGGTGGAGAAGAGGCCAGAGAGACAGCCTGATGATGGATGGTGGAGAACAGGCTAGAGACAGCCTGATGATGGATGGTGGAGAACAGGCCAGAGAGACAGCCTGATGATGGATGGTGGAGAACAGGCCAGAGAGACAGCCTGATGATGGATGGTGGAGAACAGGCTAGAGAGACAGCCTGATGATGGATGGTGGAGAACAGGCCAGAGAGACAGCCTGATGATGGATAACAGGCCAGAGAGACAGCCTGATGATGGATGGTGGAGAACAGGCCAGAGAGACAGCCTGGTGATGGATGGTGGAGAACAGGCTAGAGACAGCCTGATGATGGATGGTGGAGAACAGGCCAGAGAGACAGCCTGATGATGGATGGTGGAGAACAGGCTAGAGACAGCCTGATGATGGATGGTGGAGAACAGGCCAGAGAGACAGCCTGATGATGGATGGTGGAGAACAGGCCAGAGAGACAGCCTGATGATGGATGGTGGAGAACAGGCCAGAGAGACAGCCTGATGATGGATAACAGGCCAGAGAGACAGCCTGATGATGGATGGTGGAGAACAGGCCAGAGAGACAGCCTGGTGATGGATGGTGGAGAACAGGCTAGAGACAGCCTGATGATGGATGGTGGAGAACAGGCCAGAGAGACAGCCTGATGATGGATGGTGGAGAACAGGCCAGAGAGACAGCCTGATGATGGATGGTGGAGAACAGGCCAGAGAGACAGCCTGATGATGGATGGTGGAGAACAGGCTAGAGACAACCTGATGATGGATGGTGGAGAACAGGCCAGAGAGACAGCCTGATGATGGATAACAGGCCAGAGAGACAACCTGATGATGGATGGTGGAGAACAGGCCAGAGAGACAGCCTGATGATGGATGGTGGAGAACAGGCCAGAGAGACAGCCTGATGACGGATGGTGGAGAACAGGCCAGAGAGACAGCCTGATGATGGATAACAGGCCAGAGAGACAGCCTGATGATGGATGGTGGAGAACAGGCCAGAGAGACAGCCTGATGATGGATGGTGGAGAACAGGCCAGAGAGATAGCCTGATGATGGATGGTGGAGAACAGGCCAGAGAGACAGCCTGATGATGGATAACAGGCCAGAGAGACAGCCTGATGATGGATGGTGGAGAACAGGCCAGAGAGACAGCCTGATGATGGATGGTGGAGAACAGGCTAGAGCGACAGCCTGATGATGGATGGTGGAGAACAGGCCAGAGAGACAGCCTGATGATGGATAACAGGCCAGAGAGACAGCCTGATGATGGATGGTGGAGAATAGGCCAGAGAGACAGCCTGATGATGGATAACAGGCCAGAGAGACAGCCTGATGATGGATGGTGGAGAACAGGCTAGAGAGACATCCTGATGATGGATGGTGGAGAACAGGCCAGAGAGACAGCCTGATGATGGATGGTGGAGAACAGGCTAGAGAGACAGCCTGATGATGGATGGTGGAGAACAGGCCAGAGAGACAGCCTGATGATGGATAACAGGCCAGAGAGACAGCCTGATGATGGATGGTGGAGAACAGGCTAGAGAGACAGCCTGATGATGGATGGTGGAGAACAGGCCAGAGAGACAGCCTGATGATGGATGGTGGAGAACAGGCCAGAGAGACAGCCTGATGATGGATGGTGGAGAACAGGCTAGAGACAGCCTGATGATGGATGGTGGAGAACAGGCCAGAGAGACAGCCTGATGATGGATGGTGGAGAACAGGCTAGAGAGACAGCCTGATGATGGATGGTGGAGAACAGGCCAGAGAGACAGCCTGATGATGGATAACAGGCCAGAGAGACAGCCTGATGATGGATGGTGGAGAACAGGCCAGAGAGACAGCCTGGTGATGGATGGTGGAGAACAGGCTAGAGACAGCCTGATGATGGATGGTGGAGAACAGGCCAGAGAGACAGCCTGATGATGGATGGTGGAGAACAGGCCAGAGAGACAGCCTGATGATGGATAACAGGCCAGAGAGACAGCCTGATGATGGATGGTGGAGAACAGGCCAGAGAGACAGCCTGATGATGGATAACAGGCCAGAGAGACAGCCTGATGATGGATGGTGGAGAACAGGCCAGAGAGACAGCCTGATGATGGATGGTGGAGAACAGGCTAGAGCGACAGCCTGATGATGGATGGTGGAGAACAGGCCAGAGAGACAGCCTGATGATGGATAACAGGCCAGAGAGACAGCCTGATGATGGATGGTGGAGAATAGGCCAGAGAGACAGCCTGATGATGGATAACAGGCCAGAGAGACAGCCTGATGATGGATGGTGGAGAACAGGCTAGAGAGACAGCCTGATGATGGATGGTGGAGAACAGGCTAGAGAGACATCCTGATGATGGATGGTGGAGAACAGGCCAGAGAGACAGCCTGATGATGGATGGTGGAGAACAGGCTAGAGAGACAGCCTGATGATGGATGGTGGAGAACAGGCCAGAGAGACAGCCTGATGATGGATAACAGGCCAGAGAGACAGCCTGATGATGGATGGTGGAGAACAGGCTAGAGAGACAGCCTGATGATGGATGGTGGAGAACAGGCCAGAGAGACAGCCTGATGATGGATGGTGGAGAACAGGCCAGAGAGACAACCTGATGATGGATGGTGGAGAACAGGCCAGAGAGACAGCCTGATGATGGATGGTGGAGAACAGGCCAGAGAGACAACCTGATGATGGATGGTGGAGAACAGGCTAGAGAGACAGCCTGATGATGGATGGTGGAGAACAGGCCAGAGAGACAACCTGATGATGGAGAACAGGCCAGAGAGACAGCCTGATGATGGATGGTGGAGAACAGGCTAGAGAGACAACCTGATGATGGAGAACAGGCCAGAGAGACAGCCTGATGATGGATGGTGGAGAACAGGCTAGAGAGACAGCCTGTTGACAGGAAAGGATTCATTCAGACTGGGGGTGCATTCCAAACAGTACCCTATTCCCTTTATAGTGCACTACTTTTGACCAGGGCCCATAGGACTCCTGGTCCAATAGTCGTCCACTCTCTAGGGAATAGGGTGCCATTTGGGATGCAGTCTGGGTCCTGAAGGAACATACTACTACAGGCTTCTGATTCTCCTCAAGTCGCTCATGTGGTTTCAACCCCAGAACACACATATGAGAGCAGGGATGTGTTCCAAATGTCACACTATTCCATTTATAGTGCACTACTTTTAACCAGGGTCCATGGGGCTCTGGTCAAAAGTAGTGCACTATGTAGGGAATAGTGTGACATGTAGGACGCAGACTAGGACATTACAGTTGTGGTTAACTGGTCTGTCTGTCTGTCTGTCCACAGCCCAGTCCCTTCCTCAACCATTGGAAGCCACAACTATTCCTAATTACAGGAAGGAAAGAGGAGATGGTGACCAGCGAACATTTGAAACTGACTGGTCCTGAAGATGGGGGAGACAGCAGGAGAAGAGGAGGAGGAGGAGGAGAGGAGGTGGAGGAGGAGGAGAGGAGGAGGAGAGGAGGAGGAGAGGTGGATGAGGAGGAGAGGAGGAGGAGGAGAGGAGGAGGAGGAGGAGGAGGCGGCGGCGGGTAGTGTGGTGAATGAGTGTCTGTTAAGGCAGGGGACACTCTGAACACATGCTAGATAGTGGTCCAAATTCAACTAGACAAGGCAGGGGACACTCTGAACACATGCTAGATAGTGGTCCAAATTCAACTAGACAAGAGCTTCTTGAATTGTTGTTTGAGCTCAGAGAGAGAGGATTTCTCTACACACACGACCTAGAGGACATGAAGACGGAATGAAGGACTGACTGACGGACCGACTGATGGACAAACTGACGGACTGACTGACTGACTGACTGACGGACTGACGGACTGACTGACTGACGGACTGACGGACTGACTGACTGACTGACTGACTGACTGACTGACGGACTGACTGACTGACTGACTGACTGACTGACTGACGGACTGACTGACGGACTGACTGACGGACTGACGGATGGACTAACTGACTGACTGACGGACCGACTGATGGACTGACTGATGGACTGACGGACTGACTGACGGACTGACGGATGGACTAACTGACTGACTGACGGACCGACTGATGGACTGATTGGCTGATAGAAAAGCAGCTAGTACAGCTAGTAGCTGTACTGTATGATGTGTGGTGAGAGCTGAGATCTGGGTTCTGAGATCTGGGTTCTGCCCATGATGAGGTGGTGTCACACTGGCACAGACACCTTCGACCCAGGCCTTCTCACAGTCCACATACTCATCCACAACACACACTTATACATGACACCCCGTGGGCCAGAAACCTGTGTGGGTGTGTGGTATGTGTGTGCAGTATGTGTGTGCGTGCGGGAGGTGGTGTGTGTTTTACCTGGCCTGGAAGGTGAGGTGGTGCATCAGGTCATTCTCAGCGTTCAGTAGTTGTTCCTGGTGTCCCTGTCCCTGGATCAGCTGACTCTCTCTCAGCCCCAGACTTCTTTTCTCTGTGTGGATGATGACAGGGTCTGGAAGGTGGCTACGCATCATGAACAGAGGACTGAATACCACCTGGAAGAGGACAGGACACCATTAGAGACAGAGAGAGACACAGAGAGAGAGACAGACAGAGAGAGAGACAGAGAGAGAGCGAGAGAGAGAGAGAGAGAGGTGGTATTGCCCCTAAACAGAGAGGACACAGTGGCAGAATACTGTCTGTCTCTCTCTGTCTCTCTCTCTGTCTGTCTCTCTGACCACTGTGACTGACCTGAAAATAATGCCATAGCTAGAAAAAGAGAGAGAGAGAGAGAGAGAGCGAGCGTCTGGCAGGTGGCTACACATCATGAAGAGAGGGCTGAGCACCACTTGGGAGAGGACAGTGGAGGCTGCTGAGGGGAGGACAGCTCATAATAATGTCTGTTGTGAGTACAGTAGAGTAGAGAGGAGACAGAAAGAGGTCTGTTGTGAGGAGACAGAAAGAGGTCTGTTGTGAGGAGACAGAAAGAGGTCTGTTGTGAGGAGACAGAAAGAGGTCTGTTGTGAGTACAGTAGAGTAGTGAGGAGACAGAAAGAGGTCTGTTGTGAGGAGACAGAAAGAGGTCTGTTGTGAGGAGACAGAAAGAGAACTGTTGTGAGGAGACAGAAAGAGGTCTGTTGTGAGGAGACATAAAGAGGTCTGTTGTGAGGAGACAGAAAGAGGTCTGTTGTGAGTACAGTAGAGTAGTGAGGAGACAGAAAGAGGTCTGTTGTGAGGAGACAGAAAGAGGTCTGTTGTGAGTACAGTACAATGACAGTGGTCCCCAGCATCTACTGGGCTCTTGGTGATGATGGGAAACAGCTCTCTCTCTCTCTCTCTCTCTCTCTCTCTCTCTCTCTCTCTCTCTCTCTCTCTCTCTCTCTCTCTCTCTCTCTCTCTCTCTCTCCTCTCTCTCTCTCTCTCTCTCTCTCTCTCTCTCTCTCTCTCTCTCTCTCTCTCTCTCTCTCTCTCTCTCTCTCTCTCTCTCTCTCTCTCTCTCTCTCTCTCTCTCTCTCTCTCTCTCTCTCTCTCTCTCTCTCTCTCTCTCTCTCTCTCTCTCTCTCTCTCTCTCTCTCTCTCTCTCAACCATCCTAATCTACCAAAATACTGTCTGCCTGGCATCACCGCACTGAAAACTCCCATTTCATCCTCCGTATGGACTTCTGTGCGTGCGTCCTACCTATGTGGCGGTACTGTAATCAATGACACACTGTGGTGGTTACTGAGAGGAAGCTGGAGAGAGAGAGAGCTCTATTGTAATATTGTCACCAGTGTGGTGGTTACTGAGAGGAAGCTGGAGAGAGAGAGAGCTCTATTGTAATATTTTCACCAGTGTGTGTGTCAGTCTGAGTGATGTTGTGGCACTGCAACCCAAAATAACAAGAGACACGTCTCAAAACAAACCCTCTCTGTGTTGAGACTCTGGGAAAGAGCTGGGGTGTTAAAGGACGGTGTTAGAGTTAAAGGACGGTGTTAGAGTTAAAGGACGGTGTTAGAGTTAAAGGACGGTGTTAGAGATAGAGGACGGTGTTAGAGATAGAGGACGGTGTTAGAGATAGAGGACGGTGTTAGAGTTAGAGGACGGTGTTAGAGATAGAGGACGGTGTTAGAGTTAGAGGACGGTGTTAGAGATAGAGGACGGTGTTAGAGTTAGAGGACGGTGTTAGAGTTAAAGGACGGTGTTAGAGTTAAAGGACGGTGTTAGAGTTAAAGGACGGTGTTAGAGATAGAGGACGGTGTTAGAGTTAGAGGACGGTGTTAGAGTTAGAGGACGGTGTTAGAGTTAGAGGACGGTGTTAGAGATAGAGGACGGTGTTAGAGTTAGAGGACGGTGTTAGAGTTAAAGGACGGTGTTAGAGTTAGAGGACGGTGTTAGAGTTAGAGGACGGTGTTAGAGATAGAGGACGGTGTTAGAGTTAGAGGACGGTGTTAGAGATAGAGGACGGTGTTAGAGATAGAGGACGGTGTTAGAGTTAGAGGACGGTGTTAGAGTTAGAGGACGGTGTTAGAGTTAGAGGACGGTGTTAGAGATAGAGGACGGTGTTAGAGTTAGAGGACGGTGTTAGAGATAGAGGACGGTGTTAGAGATAGAGGACGGTGTTAGAGTTAGAGGACGGTGTTAGAGTTAAAGGACGGTGTTAGAGTTAGAGGACGGTGTTAGAGATAGAGGACGGTGTTAGAGTTAGAGGACGGTGTTAGAGATAGAGGACGGTGTTAGAGATAGAGGACGGTGTTAGAGTTAAAGGACGGTGTTAGAGTTAGAGGACGGTGTTAGAGTTAGAGGACGGTGTTAGAGTTAAAGGACGGTGTTAGAGTTAAAGGACGGTGTTAGAGTTAGAGGACGGTGTTAGAGATAGAGGACGGTGTTAGAGTTAAAGGACGGTGTTAGAGTTAAAGGACGGTGTTAGAGTTAAAGGACGGTGTTAGAGTTAGAGGACGGTGTTAGAATTAGAGGACGGTGTTAGAGATAGAGGACGGTGTTAGAGTTAAAGGACGGTGTTAGAGTTAGAGGACGGTGTTAGAGTTAGAGGACGGTGTTAGAGTTAAAGGACGGTGTTAGAGATAGAGGACGGTGTTAGAGATAGAGGACGGTGTTAGAGTTAGAGGACGGTGTTAGAGTTAGAGGACGGTGTTAGAGTTAAAGGACGGTGTTAGAGATAGAGGACGGTGTTAGAGTTAAAGGACGGTGTTAGAGTTAAAGGACGGTGTTAGAGTTAAAGGACGGTGTTAGAGTTAGAGGACGGTGTTAGAGTTAGAGGACGGTGTTAGAGTTAGAGGACGGTGTTAGAGATAGAGGACGGTGTTAGAGTTAAAGGACGGTGTTAGAGTTAAAGGACGGTGTTAGAGTTAGAGGACGGTGTTAGAATTAGAGGACGGTGTTAGAGTTAAAGGACGGTGTTAGAGTTAGAGGACGGTGTTAGAGATAGAGGACGGTGTTAGAGATAGAGGACGGTGTTAGAGTTAAAGGACGGTGTTAGAGTTAAAGGACGGTGTTAGAGTTAAAGGACGGTGTTAGAGATAGAGGACGGTGTTAGAGATAGAGGACGGTGTTAGAGTTAAAGGACGGTGTTAGAGGACGGTGTTAGAGATAGAGGACGGTGTTAGAGTTAGAGGACGGTGTTAGAGGACGGTGTTAGAGTTAGAGGACGGTGTTAGAGTTAGAGGACGGTGTTAGAGTTAGAGGACGGTGTTAGAGTTAGAGGACGGTGTTAGAGATAGAGGACGGTGTTAGAGTTAGAGGACGGTGTTAGAGGACGGTGTTAGAGTTAGAGGACGGTGTTAGAGTTAGAGGACGGTGTTAGAGATAGAGGACGGTGTTAGAGATAGAGGACGGTGTTAGAATTAGAGGACGGTGTTAGAGTTAGAGGACGGTGTTAGAGTTAGAGGACGGTGTTAGAGTTAAAGGACGGTGTTAGAGATAGAGGACGGTGTTAGAGTTAAAGGACGGTGTTAGAGTTAAAGGACGGTGTTAGAGTTAAAGGACGGTGTTAGAGTTAGAGGACGGTGTTAGAGTTAAAGGACGGTGTTAGAGTTAGAGGACGGTGTTAGAGTTAGAGGACGGTGTTAGAGTTAAAGGACGGTGTTAGAGTTAGAGGACGGTGTTAGAGTTAAAGGACGTGTTAGAGTTAAAGGACGGTGTTAGAGGACGGTGTTAGAGATAGAGGACGGTGTTAGAGTTAGAGGACGGTGTTAGAGGACGGTGTTAGAGTTAGAGGACGGTGTTAGAGTTAGAGGACGGTGTTAGAGTTAGAGGACGGTGTTAGAGTTAGAGGACGGTGTTAGAGTTAGAGGACGGTGTTAGAGTTAAAGGACGGTGTTAGAGGGATGGTGGGGACACGGGCTGCACCCTATTTCCTACAGTATATATTGACTAGGGACACTATGGGCTCTGATAGAAAGTAGTGCACTATATAGGGAATAGGGTGCCATTTCAGACGCAGGCCTGACCTGGATGGCTATACTCACCACTCTCTGCTGCATGTGAGAGTCAGGTTCCATGGTGATCAGGGTACACCACACGTAGAACAACGAGCCGCTGGAACAAGGCACCTGCAAGGAGACCAACCCACACCATTAGATAGTACAGCTACTATTCTCACCTCTGACCTGGCAATAAACAATTACCTTAGAGACTGCTTTGCCCTATTAAACACTGGTCCTATATAACTACTGCTGTACAAACCTTTTCTATTCATATACTGTCCATACTGTCTATACACACCATCCTATATATCTACTGCTGTACACACCTTTTCTATTCATATTCTATCTATACCATTATGTATATATATATTCCGGACTCTTTTTGGATTATGCGCATATTGTTTTGTATTGTTGGAGCTAGAAACACACGCATATAGCTAGGTATTACTGCACTGTTGGAGCTAGAAACACAAGCATATAGCTAGGTATTACTGCACTGTTGGAGTTAGAAACACACGCATATAGCTAGGTATTACTGCACTGTTGGAGTTAGAAACACAAGCATATAGCTAGGTATTACTGCACTGTTGGAGTTAGAAACACACGCATATAGCTAGGTATTACTGCACTGTTGGAGTTAGAAACACAAGCATATAGCTAGGTATTACTGCACTGTTGGAGTTAGAAACACAAGCATATAGCTAGGTATTACTGCACTGTTGGAGTTAGAAACACACGCATATAGCTACGTATTACTGCACTGTTGGAGTTAGAAACACAAGCATATAGCTAGGTATTACTGCACTGTTGGAGTTAGAAACACACGCATATAGCTAGGTATTACTGCACTGTTGGAGCTAGAAACACACGCATATAGCTAGGTATTACTGCACTGTTGGAGCTAGAAACACAAGCATATAGCTAGGTATTACTGCACTGTTGGAGTTAGAAACACACGCATATAGCTAGGTATTACTGCACTGTTGGAGCTAGAAACACACGCATATAGCTAGGTATTACTGTACTGTTGGAGCTAGAAACACAAGCATATAGCTAGGTATTACTGTACTGTTGGAGCTAGAAACACACGCATATAGCTAGGTATTACTGCACTGTTGGAGCTAGAAACACAAGCATATAGCTAGGTATTACTGCACTGTTGGAGTTAGAAACACAAGCATATAGCTAGGTATTACTGCACTGTTGGAGCTAGAAACACAAGCATATAGCTAGGTATTACTGCACTGTTGGAGCTAGAAACACAAGCATATAGCTAGGTATTACTGCACTGTTGGAGTTAGAAACACACGCATATAGCTAGGTATTACTGCACTGTTGGAGCTAGAAACACAAGCATATAGCTAGGTATTACTGCACTGTTGGAGCTAGAAACACAAGCATATAGCTAGGTATTACTGCACTGTTGGAGTTAGAAACACAGCATATAGCTAGGTATTACTGCACTGTTGGAGCTAGAAACACAAGCATATAGCTAGGTATTACTGCACTGTTGGAGTTAGAAACACACGCATATAGCTAGGTATTACTGCACTGTTCGAGCTAGAAACACACGCATATAGCTAGGTATTACTGCACTGTTGGAGCTAGAAACACACGCATATAGCTAGGTATTACTGCACTGTTGGAGTTAGAAACACAAGCATATAGCTAGGTATTACTGCACTGTTGGAGTTAGAAACACAAGCATATAGCTAGGTATTACTGCACTGTTGGAGCTAGAAACACAAGCATATAGCTAGGTATTACTGTACTGTTGGAGCTAGAAACACAAGCATATAGCTAGGTATTACTGCACTGTTGGAGCTAGAAACACAAGCATATAGCTAGGTATTACTGCACTGTTGGAGCTAGAAACACAAGCATATAGCTAGGTATTACTGCACTGTTGGAGTTAGAAACACAAGCATATAGCTAGGTATTACTGCACTGTTGGAGCTAGAAACACAAGCATATAGCTAGGTATTACTGCACTGTTGGAGTTAGAAACACACGCATATAGCTAGGTATTACTGCACTGTTGGAGCTAGAAACACACGCATATAGCTAGGTATTACTGCACTGTTGGAGCTAGAAACACAAGCATATAGCTAGGTATTACTGCACTGTTGGAGCTAGAAACACACGCATATAGCTAGGTATTACTGCACTGTTGGAGCTAGAAACACAAGCATATAGCTAGGTATTACTGCACTGTTGGAGCTAGAAACACAAGCATATAGCTAGGTATTACTGCACTGTTGGAGCTAGAAACACAAGCATATAGCTAGGTATTACTGCACTGTTGGAGCTAGAAACACAAGCATATAGCTAGGTATTACTGCACTGTTGGAGTTAGGAAACACACGCATATAGCTAGGTATTACTGCACTGTTGGAGCTAGAAACACAAGCATATAGCTAGGTATTACTGCACTGTTGGAGCTAGAAACACAAGCATATAGCTAGGTATTACTGCACTGTTGGAGCTAGAAACACACGCATATAGCTAGGTATTACTGCACTGTTGGAGCTAGAAACACAAGCATATAGCTAGGTATTACTGCACTGTTGGAGTTAGAAACACAAGCATATAGCTAGGTATTACTGCACTGTTGGAGTTAGAAACACACGCATATAGCTAGGTATTACTGCACTGTTGGAGCTAGAAACACAAGCATATAGCTAGGTATTACTGCACTGTTGGAGCTAGAAACACAAGCATATAGCTAGGTATTACTGCACTGTTGGAGCTAGAAACACAAGCATATAGCTAGGTAATACTGCACTGTTGGAGCTAGAAACACAAGCATATAGCTAGGTATTACTGCACTGTTGGAGCTAGAAACACAAGCATATAGCTAGGTATTACTGTACTGTTGGAGTTAGAAACACAAGCATATAGCTAGGTATTACTGCACTGTTGGAGTTAGAAACACACGCATATAGCTAGGTATTACTGCACTGTTGGAGTTAGAAACACAAGCATATAGCTAGGTATTACTGTACTGTTGGAGCTAGAAACACACGCATATAGCTAGGTATTACTGCACTGTTGGAGCTAGAAACACAAGCATATAGCTAGGTATTACTGCACTGTTGGAGTTAGAAACACACGCATATAGCTAGGTATTACTGTACTGTTGGAGTTAGAAACACAAGCATATAGCTAGGTATTACTGCACTGTTGGAGCTAGAAACACACGCATATAGCTAGGTATTACTGCACTGTTGGAGCTAGAAACACAAGCATATAGCTAGGTATTACTGTACTGTTGGAGTTAGAAACACACGCATATAGCTAGGTATTACTGCACTGTTGGAGCTAGAAACACAAGCATATAGCTAGGTATTACTGCACTGTTGGAGCTAGAAACACAAGCATTTCACTGCACCTGAGATAACATCTGCAAATCTGTGTACGGGACCAATAAACGTTGATTTGGTGTACAGCAGTAGTGTGTAAAAAGTTCTAATAACTAAACTGAATGATCAATGTTCTAGAAGAGGTTAAAGAGGCTAGAGGAAACAGCAATGCCTAAACCCCTGTCATGTCAAAGGTCATCAAGGTCAGAGTTCACCCACGGCACCACCACCGGAGATCAACATGTTTGTGTCCTGTGGTGGAGAGAAGTGTATCAGGACATCTGTAATGACCAACGTGCCGTGGAGCGCCCTAACCAACCCACCCCACTGAGTCACATCATGTTCATAGTCCCCAACGTGATCATGTTCTGTCCCCAACATGGCTCCAAGGCTTTCTGAAGCTGTACAACAGGACCCACACAAAGCTCCAGTACTTCAACACCATCCAACAGCTAAGTCCAATGACAATTTAACTGTTAGCGCGGGATAATAGCCTATTAAACTCTGTCAGATCTGAGAAGATTTAAAAGCAGAAAATGTGCCCTTCAGAATGGTTAATGGTCGTGGATCGCATCCCAAATGGAACCCTATTCCCTACATAGTGCACTACTTTTGACCAGGGCCCCACAGACTTCTGGTCAAAAGTAGTGCACTATGTAGCGAATAGGGTGGAATTTGGGATGCGAGTCTTAACGTTTCACTGGCTCTATTCCCCTCTACCCTGACTCCTCGTTAAGACCTCACCATGCCAAGGCCGTTACAACGCAGCGTAATTTACGGTCAGCTAGGGACTTCATTTAACTGTGGACAAAACACCAGGCATGAACACAATAACGAACATTTAGTTCTGTTCTGTTCAGCTCTGACATTGGCCTCGGTTCCTCTTGGGTGAAGGATAACACACAGAGGGTGAAAAACACTGGCAGGCATCGCACTGCTAGACACACAGGCCTGGTCCACCAACACCAAGGTTACAGACCTAGTTATGAGTTTCTATCAGGAGATAACATCAGACGAAGAGGGAAGAGAAGAGAGGCAGTAAAAGAGGGTATGAGAAAAAGAAGGAGAGATGGTGCCTGCAGAGAGAAGGAGAGATGGTGCCTGAAGAGAGAAGGAGAGATGGTGCCTGAAGAGAGAAGGAGAGATGGTGCCTGAAGAGAGAAGGAGAGATGGTGCCTGCAGAGAGAAGGATAGATGGTGCCTGAAGAGAGAAGGAGAGATGGTGCCTGCAGAGAGAAGAAGAGATGGTGCCTGCAGAGAGGAGAGATGGTGCCTGCAGAGAGAAGGAGAGATTTTTTTTGTCCATTAAAATAACATCAAATTGATCGGAAATACAGTGTAGACATTGTTAATGTTGTAAATGGATGTTGTAGCTGGAAATGGCAGATTTTTAATGGAATATCTACATAGGCGTACAGAGGCCCATTATCAGCAACCATCAGTCCTGTGTTCCAATGGCACGTTGTGTTTGCTAATCAAAGTTTATCATTTTAAAAGGCTAATCGATCATTAGAAAACCCTTTTGCAATTACGTTAGCACAGCTGAAAACTGTTGTGCTGATTAAAGAAGCAATAAAACTGGCCTTCTTGAGACTAGTTAAGTATCTGGAGCATCAGCAATTGTGGGTTCGATTACAGGCTCAAAATGGCCAGAAACAAATAACTTTCTTCTGAAACTCGTCAGAAGATGAAGATGGGCAGTCTGAGATATGGCTTTTTCTTTAGAAAACAAGGACATTTCTAAGTGACCCCAAACTTTTGAATGGTAGTGCGAATGTATTCACCCCCTTTGGCATTTTTCCTATTTTGTTGCCTTACAACCTGGAATTAAAATTGATTTTTGGGGGGTTTGTATCATTTGATTTACACAACATGCCTACCACTTTGAAGATGCAAAATATGTTTTATTGTGAAACAAACAAGAAATAACACAAAAAAACAGAAAACTTGAGTATGCATAACTATTCACCCCCCCAAAGGCAATACTTTGTAGAGCCACCTTTTGCAGCAATTTCAGCTGCAAGTCTCTTGGGGTATGTCTCTATAAGCTTGGCACATCTAGCCACTGGGATTTTTGCCCATTCTTCAAGGCAAAACTGCTCCATCTCCTTCAAGTTGGATGGGTTCCGCTGGTGTACAGCAATCTTTAAGTCATACCACAGATTCTCAATTGGATTGATGTCTGGGCTTTGACTAGGCCATTCCAAGACATTTAAATGTTTCCCCTTAAACCACTTGAGTGTTGCTTTAGCAGTATGCTTAGGGTCATTGTCCTGCTGGAAGGTGAACCTCCGTCCCAGTCTCAAATCTCGGGAAGACCGAAACAGGTTTCACCATCAATCATTCCTTCAATTCTGACCAATTTCCCAGTCCCTGCCGATGAAAAACATCCCCACAGCATGATGCTGCCACCACCATGCTTCACTGTGGGGATGGTGTTCTTGGGGTGATGAGAGGTGTTGAGTTTGCGCCAGACATAGCGTTTTCCTTGATGGCCAAAAAGCTCAATTTTAGTCTCATCTGACCAGAGTACCTTTTTCCATGTGTTTGGGGAGTCTCCCACATGCTTTTTGGCGAACACCAAACGTGTTTGCTTATTTATTTCTTTAAGCAATGGCTTTTTTCTGGCCACTCTTCCGTAAAGCCCAGCTCTGTGGAGTGTACGGCTTGAAGTGGTCATATGGACAGATTCTCCAATCTCCGCTGTGGAGCTTTGCAGCTCCTTCAGGGTTATTGTTGGTCTCTTTGTTGCCTCTGATTAATGCCCTCCTTGCCTGGTCCGTGAGTTTTGGTGGGCGGCCCTCTCTTGGCAGGTTTGTTGTGGTGCCATTTCCATTTTTTAAATAATGGATTTAGTGGTGGTCCGTGGGATGTTCAAAGTTTCTGATATTTTTTTAGAACCCAACCCAACCCAACTTCTCCACAACTTTGTCCCTGACCTGTTTGGAGAGCTCCTTGGTCTTCATGGTGCCGCTTGCTTGGTGGTGCCCCTTGCTTAGTGGTGTTGCAGACTCTGGGGCCTTTCAGAACAGGTGTATATATACTGAGATCATGTGACAGATCATGTGACACTTAGATTGCACACAGGTGGACTTTATTTAACTAATTATGTGACTTCTGAAGGTAATTGGCTGCACCAGATCTTATTTAGGGGCTTCATAGCAAAGGGGGTGAATACTTATGCACGCACCACTTTTCCATTATTGTTTTCTTAGAATTTTTTGAAACAAGTTATGTTTTTCATTTCACTTCACCAATTTGGACTATTTTGTGTATGTCCATTACATTAAATTACAGGTTGTAATGCAACAAAATAGGAAAAACGTCAAGGGGGGTGAATACTTTTGCAAGGCACTGTATATATACAGAGAGAGGGAGAGAGAGAGAGAGACGCTAAATTCTACAACCACTTAAAAGGAAGTGATTCCCAAACCTTCCATAACAAAGCCATCACCTACAGAGAGATGAACCTGGAGAAGAGTCCCCTAAGCAAGCTGGTCCTGGGGCTCGGTTAACAAACACAAACAGACCCCACAGAGCCCCAGGACAATTAGACCCAACCAAATCATGAGAAAACAAAAATATAATTACTTGACACATACTTGACACACAGTGGCAGAATACCTGACCAATGTGACTGACCCAAACTTAAGGAAAGCTTTGACTATGTACAGACTCAGTGAGCATAGCCTTGCTATTGAGAAACACATGTTTTCCTCAGATTATAGCCTTGCACATTAGAGACACATGTTTTCCTCAGATTACACAGATTCACAAAGAATTTGAAATCAAATCCAATTTTGATAAACTCCCTTATCTACTGGGTGAAAAACCACAGTGTGCCATCACAGCAGCAAGATTTGTGACCTGTTGCCACAAGAAAAGGGCAACCAGTGAAGAACAAACACCATTGTAAATACAACCCATATTTATGTTTATTTATTTTCCCATTTGTACTTTAACTATTTGCACATTGTTACAACACTGTATATAGACATAATATGACATTTGAAATGTCTTTATTCTTTTGGAACTTCTGAGTGTAATGTTTACTGTTAATATTAATTGTTTATTTCACTTTTGTTTACTATCTACTTCACTTGGTGGTGTTGAAAATGATTGTGGGGAGAGAGTCTGGTGTGTGTGTGTGCTTCTGTGTGTTTAGGTGTGTGTGTGTGCTTCTGTGTGTTTAGGTGTGTGTATCTGTGTATGCACTCACCTGTACCACAGAGCTGCCCCCCCTTTCCTTCTCCTTCCTCTCCAGTCTGACATCCCGAGACCAGTCCTCATCTCCTCTGGCTCTGACACACAGCTCTGTCATCTCTGAGTCCTCCAGGACGTATGAGGGCAGCTTCCTCCCAGCCTCCAGACAGTCAGCATGTTCCTTAACCACCGTCTGGCCATCTGGATTCACATAGTGCTGCACCACCCGCAGATCAATGTCCTGAGACAGGTAGCTACACATCACCTGACGACCACAGATTATTATCTAGAGAGAGAGAGAGAGAGAGAGAGAGAGAGAGAGAGAGAGAGAGAGAGAGAGAGAGAGAGAGAGAGAGAGAGAGAGAGAGAGAGGTTATGTTAAGAGTCAAAGCTAGACTTATTGGAGATATCAGGTTATTCATCAACACACTGATACAGTTGTGATGTGTTAATCAGTAACAGAGTCCTTACAGCCCCAGTCCTCCAAAACCTCTGGCATTATCAAAGCCCCCCTGGTCAGTATGGGTCCTGCCTGCTGCTGCCTCCCAGCCTGATGCTTTTCTGAAGACACTGTGTAAAATCTGTCACTATCACTGCAGACAGACCAGAGTGGAGCAGACAGCAGCAGAATCCTCTGTCCCCCTGTTTCTCCCTGTCCTCTACAGAACGCCACAGCCAAGTCACAAATGGAACCTAATCCCCTATGGGTCCTGGTCAAAAGTAGTGCACTACATAGGGAATAGGGTGCCATTTGGGACGAAGCCCACAACTCCCCCTGGCCCCTGTACAGCTCTAACCCAGCTCAGTCACCAGGGAGCCCTCATCTGGTCCTGACACTTCTAATTGAGCTCACAATTGATTGTTTCCACCACCCCGTGTGTGTGTTCTCTGGGTGGTGGTGGTGGTAATGGTGGTGAGGAGCGAGATTGCTCTCTGAAGAGAGAGACTTCTCCTGCTCATCAATCATCCTTTTATAGCCCTTCTCACAGCTCACAGGCTCTCAGTCACGTAATCACACTCACACTCACACACACACACACACACACACTCTTGAGGAGCACTCAACAGGCGTTAACTGTGAATGAACCTCTACACACTGTGTCTAACTGAATCCTGTCTGTGGTGACAACTCCACTAATTGGATCACATCCTGTCTGTGGTGACAACTCCACTAACTGGATCACCTCCTGTCTGTCTGTGGTGACAACTCCACTAATTGGATCACATCCTGTCTGTGGTGACAACTCCACTAACTGGATCACCTCCTGTCTGTGGTGACAACTCCACTAACTGGATCACCTCCTGTCTGTGGTGACAACTCCACTAACTGGATCACCTCCTGTCTGTGGTGACAACTCCACTAACTGGATCACCTCCCTTCTGTGGTGACAACTCCACTAACTGGATCACCTCCTGTCTGTCTGTGGTGACAACTCCACTAACTGGATCACATCCTGTCTGTGGTGACAACTCCACTAACTGGATCACCTCCTGTCTGTCTGTGGTGACAACTCCACTAACTGGATCACCACCTGTCTGTCTGTGGTGACAACTCCACTAACTGGATCACCTCCTGTCTGTCTGTGGTGACAACTCCACTAACTGGATCACCACCTGTCTGTCTGTGGTGACAGCTCCACTAACTGGATCACCTCCCGTCTGTGGTGACAACTCCACTAACTGGATCACCTCCTGTCTGTCTGTGGTGACAACTCCACTAACTGGATCACATCCTGTCTGTGGTGACAACTCCACTAACTGGATCACCTCCTGTCTGTCTGTGGTGACAACTCAACTAACTGGATCACCTCCTGTCTGTCTGTGGTGACAACTCCACTAACTGGATCACCTCCTGTCTGTCTGTGGTGACAACTCCACTAACTGGATCACCTCCTGTCTGTCTGTGGTGACAACTCCACTAACTGGATCACCACCTGTCTGTCTGTGGTGACAACTCCACTAACTGGATCAACTCCTGTCTGAAGGAGAAGACATGGTTCTGTTCAGGGTCTGAAGAGAAGAGAACAGTAGTGTGACACAGAGAAAGACCCAGAACAAGATCAAGATGAGCTCTGCTCACACACACACACACACAAACACACACACACGCCCACACGTGCACGCGCATGCACACACACACACACACACACACACACTCACTCCTCCCACAGCCAGCCTGTGACCAGAGACATCTTCTGTTGCTGTAGCAGCTGTCACAATCTCAGGCTGTGTGTTGGGGATTGGATGTGACCAGGACTCATACCCCATCATTGTAGCCAATGAGAACTAGATGTCGGAGCGGACCAGATAGGAATGTAGCCAGTCTGTTTTGTCTGCTGGCTAGAGGGAGACGTGTGACACTTGACAATGTTTACATAACAAAGGGTCCCCACATTTCAGAGATGGCATCTCAGATTTGGAGAATCAAATGTTTGGTGTGTTTGGAGCAATTCAAACATGGTTTAGTACATTTATTCGGCTGGTGTAAAATGTGCTGTTTTATCTAACATTTCATTAACACGGATCAATCTCGTTTAAGACAACACATTTCCTGTTCTGTTTTTTGGAGAAGTGAGCAAACATTGTGGATGGCTGGAGGGTTTTCAGAGTTTTCCCGTTGTAACAACAGATTGTAATATGAAACAGGATGTTGTTCTCAGACTAGTGTTCCCTTTGTAACAACAGATTGTAATATGAAACAGGATGTTGTTCTCAGACTAGTGTTCTCTTTGTAACAACAGATTGTAATATGAAACAGGATGTAGTTCTCAGACTAGTGTTCCCTTTGTAACAACAGATTGTAATATGAAACAGGATGTAGTTCTCAGACCAGTGTTCTCTTTGTAACAACAGATTGTAATATGAAACAGGATGTTGTTCTCAGACTAGTGTTCTCTTTGTAACAACAGATTGTAATATGAAACAGGATGTAGTTCTCAGACTAGTGTTCCCTTTGTAACAACAGATTGTAATATGAAACAGGATGTAGTTCTCAGACCAGTGTTCTCTTTGTAACAACAGATTGTAATATGAAACAGGATGTTGTTCTCAGACTAGTGTTCTCTTTGTAACAACAGATTGTAATATGAAACAGGATGTAGTTCTCAGACTAGTGTTCCCTTTGTAACAACAGATTGTAATATGAAACAGGATGTAGTTCTCAGACCAGTGTTCTCTTTGTAACAACAGATTGTAATATGAAACAGGATGTAGTTCTCAGACTAGTGTTCCCTTTGTAACAACAGATTGTAATATGAAACAGGATGTAGTTCTCAGACCAGTGTTCTCTTTGTAACAACAGATTGTAATATGAAACAGGATGTAGTTCTCAGACTAGTGTTCCCTTTGTAACAACAGATTGTAATATGAAACAGGATGTAGTTCTCAGACCAGTGTTCTCTTTGTAACAACAGATTGTAATATGAAACAGGATGTAGTTCTCAGACTAGTGTTCTCTTTGTAACAACAGATTGTAATATGAAACAGGATGTAGTTCTCGGACCATCAGGCATCACACACAGTAGAATGTCACAACAGGAGGATGGGTTGCACATTAATTGCCTTTTGGGAACAATAAAGCTTTATTGAATTGAATAGAATACGGTACCTGTTTCTGGACAGCGTTGAGCTGCAACACCTTGATGATGAGGGAGGCGGTCCGTCCTTTATATTGAATAGTCCTCAACAGAGACCCCACGTTGTCCACACTGAAGGCCTCAGACCAACGCCAGTTACCCCACCCCTCTATACAGATGTGAAGGAGCTGGAGGAGAGGAGGGGGGGAGGAGGAGTGGAGAGAAGAGACTAACATTAACATACAGTAATCAAGAGTATTTCCGCCCTTACAGTATTTATGCCAGTGCAGAAGGCAACAAGTCAACAGAATTATTTTTGTTTAGAGATCTCTGTTGAGGAAAAATCCTTCTGTTTATTGGATTGAACATGTTCTGAATGCCGGTGGTGTTGACACTGAAGCAGTCCCACACAATAAACTGGCTGATGAGTTCCAGCACCATGCAGCTGGGCTTGTCACCCACACGTCTAAATAAGAGACCCATACTGGCAGATACTCATCTTAGTTACATCTGCATATCATAGTTACATCTTCATATCATAGTTACATCTTCATATCATAGTTACATCTTCATATCATAGTTACATCTTCATATCATAGTTACATCTGCATATCATAGTTACATCTTCATATCATAGTTACATCTTCATATCATAGTTACATCTGCATATCATAGTTACATCTTCATAGCTCCATCTGCATATCATAGTTACATCTTCATAGCTCCATCTGCATATCATAGTTACATCTTCATAGCTCCATCTGCATATCATAGTTACATCTTCATAGCTCCATCTGCATATCATAGTTACATCTTCATAGCTCCATCTTCATATCATAGTTACATTTGCATATCATAGTTACATCTGCATATCATAGTTACATCTTCATATCATAGTTACATCTTCATATCATAGTTACATCTGCATATCATAGTTACATCTGCATATCATAGTTACATCTTCATATCATAGTTACATCTTCATATCATAGTTACATCTGCATATCATAGTTACATCTTCATAGCTCCATCTTCATATCATAGTTACATCTGCATATCATAGTTACATCTTCATATCATAGTTACATCTTCATATCATAGTTACATCTTCATATCATAGCTCCATCTTCATATCATAGTTACATCTTCATATCATAGTTACATCTTCATATCATAGTTACATCTTCATATCATAGTTACATCTTCATATCCATCACATCACTAGAGACTGGGAGTGTGGAAGAACACAGAAATTATTATTTTTTGTCTGTAAAACCATGAGATCATTGATGGATTAACAAAGTGCTTTTATGAGCTGTGTTGCTGTATTTGAGGAAGTGTGTGTTTTAAACAACCAGCCAGATCAAGAGCTCCTGAGGACAAAACAGATCAATACTAAGAGATATCTGAACTATAACACAACCCCTCCATGGTAGATGTCTGAACTATAACCCCTCCATGGTAGATGTCTGAACTATAACACAACCCCTCCATGATACGACCTCCTGACCTCTAACCCCGGTCAACCCTCTGACGGGGTCCACGTTTCTGTCAACATTACGTAAGAGCAACTGACAAAAAAATAGGAGGAGAGAGAGAGGAGGAGAGAGAGAGGAGAGAGAGAGGAGAGAGAGAGAAAGGAGGAGAGATGAGGAGAGAGAGAGGAGCGAGAGGAAGAGAGAGAGGAGAGAGAGAGGGGAGAGAGGAGGAGAGGAGACGAATAGGAGGAGAGAGAGAGGAGAGAGAAAGAGAGGAGAGAGAGAGAGGAGGAGAGAGGAGAGTGAGAGGAGGAGAGAGAAGAGGAGCGAGAGGAAAGAGACGAGGAGAGAGAGAGAGGAGGAGAGAGAGAGGAGAGAGTGAGAGAGAGGAGGAGAGAGAGGAGGGGAAAACCACACATCCCCAAGGGGCCAGGTTGAAAGAGTGAAAACCTTTTTGAAGATTTACACTTGGGTCGTTCTTTAAATGTGCTGAACATTTACCCAAACTGTAAAGAAAAACAAATTAGCTGTGAGGTCAGGAAGGTAGACAGAGGGACTTGGTCAGGTCAGGGCCTTGACACACACACACACACACACACATTCTTTGAACCTCTCTGAACTCCACACTGCCTCTCCTCTGAACAGAGATCCCATTACAATAACACCACTAATCAAAGCCTCAATTCAGTTACTCCCAGATCATCATCCTAGTCGCTCAGCCGAGTCGGCCTTCTAAGTGGAAATGACATAATTTCTCAGATCCTCGGGCGGGCTGGCCTGCGGCGTTGTGGAATTACTCCCAGGGAAGAAGTGGCAAAGTGGTGTAAACATCAGAGAGAGGACCGGAGGAGAGGAAAGAGAGGAGAGGAGAGGAGAGGAGAGGAGAGGAGAGGAGAGGAGAGGAGAGGAGAGGAGAGGAGAGGAGAGGAGAGGAGAGGAGAGGAGAGGAGAGGGAGGACTGGAGGAGAGGAGAGGGAGGGCTGGAAGAGAGGAGAGAGAGGGCTGGAGGAGAGGAGAGAGAGGGCTGGAAGAGATGAGAGAGAGGGCTGGAGGAGAGGAGAGAGAGGGCTGGAGGAGAGGAGAGAGAGGACTGGAGGAGAGGAGAGAGAGGGCTGGAGGAGAGGAGAGAGAGGGCTGGAAGAGAGGAGAGAAAGGGCTGGAGGAGAGGAGAGAGAGGGCTGGAGGAGAGGAGAGAGAGGGCTGGAGGAGAGGAGAGAGAGGGCTGGAGGAGAGGAGAGAGAGGGCTGGAGGAGAGGAGAGCACCTCAGGCCCATCTGTGGAGAGGAGAGTTTGTTATTTCAACAGCCCCTCCCTTCCTCCCCCGGTCCGTTTTATCATGCCTGTGGCTGGCTGTGACCTTTAGGGAACAGCCATAATAACGTCTCTCTCCCCTCAGACTTCAAATGGCTGCTGACTCTCTCATTTGAGTTCAGCGTCGATCCAAGCGGCTAAACACAGTGACACCACTGATCTGGACACGTAGGAAAACAACACGGTCAAAATGAAAGGTGCTGCCTGGGCTGAGTCCCTAATGACACCTTATTCCCTTTATAGTGCACTACTTTAGACAAAGAAGTAGTGCATAATGTAGGGAATAGGGTGCCATTTGGGACGCAGCCCTGGCCTGGTCTGGTCTGCCAGAGACTGGGGAACTGCAGCGAGCGGAGCAGAGCGACACTGTCTGACGAAATGTACAACATGTCCTCTTGGCTGGCTATGTTTTTCTGTTCTGTTTCACCCCGGAGGAGAGGTTCACTTAGAAACACAGCCAAGTCACACCGAGGAGAGGTTCACTTAGAAACACAGCCAAGTCACACAGAGGAGATGTTCACTTAGAAACACAGCCAAGTCACCCCGAGGAGAGGTTCACTTAGAAACACAGCCAAGTCACACCGAGGAGAGGTTCACTTAGAAACACAGCCAAGTCACCCCGAGGAGAGGTTCACTTAGAAACACAGCCAAGTCACCCTGGAGGAGAGGTTCACTTAGAAACACAGCCAAGTCACCCCGAGGAGAGGTTCACTTAGAAACACAGCCAAGTCACACCGAGGAGAGGTTCACTTAGAAACACAGCCAAGTCACCCCGAGGAGAGGTTCACTTAGAAACACAGCCAAGTCACCCCGAGGAGAGGTTCACTTAGAAACACAGCCAAGTCACCCTGGAGGAGAGGTTCACTTAGAAACACAGCCAAGTCACCCCGAGGAGAGGTTCACTTAGAAACACAGCCAAGTCACACCGAGGAGAGGTTCACTTAGAAACACAGCCAAGTCACCCCGAGGAGAGGTTCACTTAGAAACACAGCCAAGTCAGCCCGAGGAGAGGTTCACTTAGAAACACAGCCAAGTCACCCTGAGGAGAGGTTAACTTAGAAACACAGCCAAGTCACCCTGGAGGAGAGGTTCACTTAGAAACACAGCCAAGTCACCCCGAGGAGAGGTTCACTTAGAAACACAGCCAAGTCACCCCGAGGAGAGGTTCACTTAGAAACACAGCCAAGTCATTCCAGAGAGGCATATGCCTTAATGTCTTAGCAGAGCAGAACAGAACAGGAACCCAGAACCAACCCAAAACCCAGCTCCTTCACAATATCTACTGGACTATTAATATGACCACAGTGCCAGCACAGCAGGGATCATCAACTAGATTCAGCAGTTTTTTTTTTGCTCAGAAAACTTGGGATGCCAAATAAAATCACCCGTGGGTTAAATTTGTCCCGCGGGCCACCAGTTGGGGAACCCTGCAGTACAGGGTGAGTCAGACATACACTAAGACAAACAGAGAGAGAGAAAGAAGCTGGATGGTATCAGAACAGGGTTATTACAGTACTATCCCTAAGCCTGGACATCTGACTGCTTCTCTTCATGTTTTAGACCCACACCAGAAAACAACAAGGATCACAGGAACAGGGATATTTGTCTGAATTCATTACTGCTGTAGCCTTGTCGCTGTGCTTTCTTCAGTAAATTAGTCTAAATTGAACTGACTACTAGTTCTCTATTTCACCTTCAGTAAAGTCCTGGCTAAAACGGTTTGGTCAATCAGTTCCCTGAAGTAGTAGTAGTTGTATACTTTCAATGAAAATACACTTCAAAACACATCTCTGAGCCGTCGTACCACTTAACCAGATTACAGGAGATGGAGTGTGATTACTGCTGGCTTGGTTGAGAGGCCAGCTTCCAGTATGTTACTGGCTTCCAGTTACCATGTCTGTGTCCCAAATGGCACCCTATTCCCTATAGAGCCCTGGTCAAAAGTAGTGCACTATGTAGGGAATAGGGTGCCATTTGGGGCACAGGCCATATGAATAAACTATTTGAATGGATCTGGTCTTGGGACGATTAGATAGACATACTTACAGTGAGGTTTGACTGTCTCTGCTAGCTTTAAACCTCTGACCCCAATGATATTGTAGTAGTATGAACCTTTGGACGTACTCTGACCCAATGACCACACCACAGTCTGGCTTTAGACAGAGATACACTAGGGACTTACTGCTCTTGTTGTGGCTGAAACAGTTTACATACTTTACAGCTTATAGACGTACTGCTCTTGTTGTGGCTGAAACAGTTTACATACTTTACAGCTTATAGACGTACTGCTCTTGTTGTGGCTGAAACAGTTTACATACTTTACAGCTTATAGACTTTCTGCTCTTGTTGTGGCTGAAACAGTTTACATACTTTACAGCTTATAGACGTACTGCTCTTGTTGTGGCTGAAACAGTTTACATACTTTACAGCTTATAGACGTACTGCTCTTGTTGTGGCTGAAACAGTTTACATACTTTACAGCTTATAGACGTACTGCTCTTGTTGTGGCTGAAACAGTTTACATACTTTACAGCTTATAGACTTTCTGCTCTTGTTGTGGCTGAAACAGTTTACATACTTTACAGCTTATAGACGTACTGCTCTTGTTGTGGCTGAAACAGTTTACATATTTTACAGCTTATAGACGTACTGCTCTTGTTGTGGCTGAAACAGTTTACATACTTTATAGCTTATAGACTTACTGCTCTTGTTTTGGCTAAGGTTGTTTACCTTACAGCTTAAAGACTTTGTTGAATGTCTAGTAACAGAGAAGCAAATCTTCTCTTCAGCATTAGGAGAAACAATGTCAAAGACATCCAATGAGAGCTGGGATTAGTGTAACATGCAACATCTGCATGTTGATCATATTTCAAAGCTCTTTAAGGTTAAGACAACATGGTCACCAGGAAAGAGGATGAGGACATCATCTATAGTTCCCCCTCACCACCACCACCAGATGAATATCATACCCCTGGTAATCTCCATGTCACAAATCATTAACAAACCTATCAGACGCTCTCGCACCGGTTTCCTGTTTTTGAGGTATGGTGGCCACAGGGATCAGTCTGTTTCCATGGGGACGCAGACAGACAGAACCCAAGCACATAGCTGTGACACATGCAGCATTCAGACAGCATGAAGCAACAGCACCACCCATGCTGTAAATTACCCTGCTGTAACACAACACCCGCTAAGCTGTATGGAACGTCTATTACCCTGCTATGTCATAATGCCGTCCCATTAATATATCACAACAATGTTTCCTGTAAGACATACTGCTGGAATATAACTCGTAATGTAAACAATTACTGATTCCCCACTTCCAGGCACCCCCCCACTCACTCCTTGGCCCGGACAGGAAGAGGCAGAGGACCACTGTAACCACCAGTCTACTGTCCTCTCTCTTCTCCTGAGGACCACTGTAACCACCAGTCTCAACTCCTCTCCTCTCCTCAGTGAGGATGTAATCATCATTCCTGGACCCTCAGAGGAACAGGAGACCAAGCCTCAGTGCAGAGCAGCAAAGCAGCAGTCACTGCCCCATTACTACTGTTCCTTCCTGTATTAGTTCCTGTTGTCCTCAGACTGCAGGGGAACTTGGAGCCAATCATACCAACTGACTGATGGGACCCTGCTTGTGTATTGTTGTCCTGAGAGGATGTGTTCAGGAAGTAAACAGAGAAACAGAGCCCTGCCTGTCTGGTGGTGAAGGATCAGGGAGCTGCCACATAGCTATTGAACACCAGGTTTACACTGAGACAACTGAGGACATGGACTATGTTTCTATCCCAGGAGATATGTAGGGTAGTGAACCAGTCTCAGTCTCTATCCCAGGAGGTATGTAGGGTAGTGAACCCAGTCTCTATCCCAGGAGGTATGTAGGGTAGTGGACCAGTCTCAGTCTCTATCCCAGGAGGTATGTAGGGTAGTGAACCCAGTCTCAGTCTCTATCCCAGGAGGTATGTAGGGTAGTGAACCCAGTCTCAGTCTCTATCCCAGGAGGTATGTAGGGTAGTGAACCAGTCTCAGTCTCTATCCCAGGAGGTATGTAGGGTAGTGAACCCAGTCTCTATCCCAGGAGGTATGTAGGGTAGTGGACCAGTCTCAGTCTCTATCCCAGGAGGTATGTAGGGTAGTGGACCAGTCTCAGTCTCTATCCCAGGAGGTATGTAGGGTAGTGAACCCAGTCTCTATCCCAGGAGGTATGTAGGGTAGTGAACCCAGTCTCTATCCCAGGAGGTATGTAGGGTAGTGGACCAGTCTCATTCTCTATCCCAGGAGGTATGTAGGGTAGTGAACCAGTCTCATTCTCTATCCCAGGAGGTATGTAGGGTAGTGAACCCAGTCTCTATCCCAGGAGGTATGTAGGGTAGTGGACCAGTCTCATTCTCTACCCCAGGAGGTATGTAGGGTAGTGAACCCAGTCTCTATCCCAGGAGGTATGTAGGGTAGTGAACCAGTCTCATTCTCTACCCCAGGAGGTATGTAGGGTAGTGAACCAGTCTCATTCTCTATCCCAGGAGGTATGTAGGGTAGTGAACCAGTCTCATTCTCTACCCCAGGAGGTATGTAGGGTAGTGAACCAGTCTCATTCTCTATCCCAGGAGGTATGTAGGGTAGTGGACCAGTCTCATTCTCTACCCCAGGAGGTATGTAGGGTAGTGAACCAGTCTCATTCTCTATCCCAGGAGGTATGTAGGGTAGTGAACCAGTCTCATTCTCTATCCCAGGAGGTATGTAGGGTAGTGAACCCAGTCTCTATCCCAGGAGGTATGTAGGGTAGTGGACCAGTCTCATTCTCTACCCCAGGAGGTATGTAGGGTAGTGAACCAGTCTCATTCTCTATCCCAGGAGGTATGTAGGGTAGTGAACCCAGTCTCTATCCCAGGAGGTATGTAGGGTAGTGGACCAGTCTCATTCTCTATCCCAGGAGGTATGTAGGGTAGTGAACCCAGTCTCTATCCCAGGAGGTATGTAGGGTAGTGGACCAGTCTCATTCTCTATCCCAGGAGGTATGTAGGGTAGTGAACCCAGTCTCTATCCCAGGAGGTATGTAGGGTAGTGAACCCAGTCTCTATCCCAGGAGGTATGTAGGGTAGTGTACCCAGTCTCAGTCTCTATACCAGTCTCTATACCAGGAGGTATGTAGGGTAGTGAACCAGTCTCAGGCTCTATCCCAGGAGGTATGTAGGGTAGTGAACCAGTCTCAGTCTCTATCCCAGGAGGTATGTAGGGTAGTGAACCAGTCTCAGTCTCTATCCCAGGAGGTATGTAGGGTAGTGAACCAGTCTCAGTCTCTATCCCAGGAGGTATGTAGGGTAGTGAACCAGTCTCAGTCTCTATCCCAGGAGGTATGTAGGGTAGTGAACCCAGTCTCTATCCCAGGAGGTATGAAGGGTAGAACCAGTCTCAGTCTCTATCCCAGGAGGTATGTAGGGTAGTGAACCCAGTCTCTATCCCAGGAGGTATGTAGGGTAGTAAACCAGTCTCTACCCCAGGAGGTATGTAAGGTAGTGAACCAGTCTCAGTCTCTATACCTGGAGGTATGTAGGGTAGTGAACCCAGTCTCTATCCCAGGAGGTATGTAGGGTAGTGGACCAGTCTCATTCTCTATCCCAGGAGGTATGTAGGGTAGTGAACCCAGTCTCTATCCCAGGAGGTATGTAGGGTAGTGAACCCAGTCTCTATCCCAGGAGGTATGTAGGGTAGTGAACCCAGTCTCTATCCCAGGAGGTATGTAGGGTAGTGAACCCAGTCTCTATCCCAGGAGGTATGTAGGGTAGTGGACCAGTCTCATTCTCTATCCCAGGAGGTATGTAGGGTAGTGGACCAGTCTCATTCTCTATCCCAGGAGGTATGTAGGGTAGTGAACCCAGTCTCTATCCCAGGAGGTATGTAGGGTAGTGAACCCAGTCTCTATCCCAGGAGGTATGAAGGGTAGTGAACCCAGTCTCTATCCCAGGAGGTATGTAGGGTAGTGAACCCAGTCTCTATCCCAGGAGGTATGAAGGGTAGTGAACCCAGTCTCTATCCCAGGAGGTATGAAGGGTAGTGAACCCAGTCTCTATCCCAGGAGGTATGTAGGGTAGTGAACCCAGTCTCTATCCCAGGAGGTATGTAGGGTAGTGAACCCAGTCTCTATCCCAGGAGGTATGAAGGGTAGTGAACCCAGTCTCTACCCCAGGAGGTATGTAGGGTAGTGAACCCAGTCTCTATCCCAGGAGGTATGTAGGGTAGTGGACCAGTCTCATTCTCTATCCCAGGAGGTATGTAGGGTAGTGAACCCAGTCTCTATCCCAGGAGGTATGTAGGGTAGTGAACCCAGTCTCATTCTCTATCCCAGGAGGTATGTAGGGTAGTGGACCAGTCTCATTCTCTATCCCAGGAGGTATGTAGGGTAGTGAACCCAGTCTCTATCCCAGGAGGTATGTAGGGTAGTGAACCCAGTCTCATTCTCTATCCCAGGAGGTATGTAGGGTAGTGGACCAGTCTCATTCTCTATCCCAGGAGGTATGTAGGGTAGTGAACCAGTCTCAGTCTCTATCCCAGGAGGTATGTAGGGTAGTGAACCCAGTCTCTATCCCAGGAGGTATGTAGGGTAGTGAACCCAGTCTCTATCCCAGGAGGTATGTAGGGTAGTGGACCAGTCTCAGTCTCTATACCTGAAGGTATGTAGGGTAGTGAACCAGTCTCAGTCTCTATCCCAGGAGGTATGTAGGGTAGTGAACCAGTCTCAGTCTCTATCCCAGGAGGTATGTAGGGTAGTGAACCCAGTCTCAGTCTCTACAAAACAAGACAACCCGACATCAAAGTCCACATTTGCAAGTTGAATAAAGTGTTTTAGAGCAGGAGGAAGAAGGTCCAGACTCCAGACATACTCCAGAGAGGAGATGGCTTGTGTGGCTAGAGGGAGACAATAGAGACGGGGGGTCATGATGGACCAACATTGTTCCATAGTTGTACTGTGCTACCATGGTATTCTAGACATGCCAGAGGGCTGCAAGTGTCTGCGGACAGCGGGAGCCAACAAAAGACCCACTGTCTGAGTGGTTGAGTGGTGATGCATACACACACACACACACACACACACACAAACACGCATGCACGTGCACAGACACACACACGCACACGCACGCGCACAGACACACACACACACACACGCGCACAGACACACACTCTGTCTGAGTGGTGTGTGGGGAGACAAACCACAGGGGGATGTGAGTCAGCGTTCTCTGTAATGGCTGCCCTGCAACCCTAGGTGAAATGAAGAGAGACAGAGAGAAAGAGAGACACCACTCTCACCCCCCCCCACCCTAACCACACGTCTGACTGGCTGTCAACCCCCCACCCTGACCACACGTCTGACTGGCTGTCAACCCCCCACCCTGACCACACGTCTGACTGTCTGTCAACCCCCCACCCTGACCACACGTCTGACTGTCTGTCAACCCCCCACCCTGACCACACGTCTGACTGGCTGTCAACCCCCCACCCTGACCACACGTCTGACTGTCTGAGCTCAGGACCATCCAGAGGATGTGTGTGTGTGTGTGTGTGTGTATGTGTGTGAGTGTGTGTGTGTGCGTGTGAGTGTGTGTGTGTGCATGTGTGTGTGTGTGTGGGTGCATGCGTGGACCATCCAGAGGTTGCGGCTTGACTGAAGTCACAGACAAATGCATGTCTCAGTTGGTATCACAATGCAGTGTATACAGTATTATATCAATGCAGTGTAAACAGTATTGTATCAATACAGTGTATACAGTATTATATCAATACAGTGTAAACAGTATTGTATCAATGCAGTGTATACAGTATTATATCAATTAAGTGTATACAGTATTATATCAATGCAGTGTATACAGTAGTATATCAATGCAGTGTATACAGTAGTATATCAATGCAGTGTATACAGTATTATATCAATGCAGTGTATACAGTATTGTATCAATGCAGTGTATACAGTATTGTATTAATGCAGTGTATACAGTATTGTATCAATGCAGTGTATACAGTATTGTTTCAATGCAGTGTATACAGTATTGTATCAAGGCAGTGTATACATTATTATATCAATGCAGTGTATACAGTATTATATCAGTGCAATGTATACAGTATTGTATTAATGCAGTGTATACAGTATTGTATCAATGCAGTGTATACAGTATTGTATCAATGCAGTGTATACAGTATTATATCAATTAAGTGTATACAGTATTGTATCAATGCAGTGTAAACAGTATTGTATCAAGGCAGTGTATACAGTATTATATCAATGCAGTGTATACAGTATTATATCAATGCAGTGTATACAGTATTGTATCAATGCAGTGTATACAGTACTATATCAATACAGTGTATACAGTATTATATCAATGCAGTGTATACAGTATTATATCAATGCAGTGTATACAGTATTGTATCAATGCAGTGTATACAGTATTGTATCAATGCAGTGTATACAGTACTATATCAATACAGTGTATACAGTATTATATCAATGCAGTGTATACAGTATTATATCAATGCAGTGTATACAGTATTGTATCAATGCAGTGTATACAGTATTATATCAATACAGTGTATACAGTATTGTATAAATGCAGTGTATACAGTATTATATCAATGCAGTGTATACAGTATTGTATCAATGCAGTGTATACAGTATTGTATCAATGCAGTGTATACAGTACTATATCAATACAGTGTATACAGTATTATATCAATGCAGTGTATACAGTATTATATCAATGCAGTGTATACAGTTTTATATCAATGCAGTGTATACAGTACTATATCAATACAGTGTATACAGTATTATATCAATGCAGTGTATACAGTACTATATCAATACAGTGTATACAGTATTATATCAATGCAGATTGCACACTATTCAACAACAATAGGTTTGGTTTGTATAATAAAACCTTTCAGACCGTTGCCATGTTGTGTACATTAACATGGTGGTTTAAAACCATTGTTCAGACTGTTGCCATGTTGTGTACATTAACATGGTGGTTTAAAACCATTGTTCCCAAATACTCTGCAAAAACATACAGCTCCTCGCTCTTCTGCAGGAACCAGACTGAGTTATAAAGACTGAGGCCCTCTCTTGTAAATCAAACTAATAGATGGGTTGAGTTCAATCAACCCCTCTGGTTGAGGCTGAGAAGAATCTCATTATTCAGCCTGGACATGGCTGCTGTAACCAAGCATCCCATTATTCAGCCTGGACATGGCTGCTGTAACCAAGCATCCCATTATTCAGCCTGGACATGGCTGCTGTAACCAAGCATCCCAATATTCAGCCTGGACATGGCTGCTGTAACCAAGCATCCCATTATTCAGCCTGGACATGACTGCTGTAACCAAGCATCCCATTATTCAGCCTGGACATGGCTGCTGTAACCAAGCATCCCATTATTCAGCCTGGACATGGCTGCTGTAACCAAGCATCCCATTATTCAGCCTGGACATGGCTGCTGTAACCAAGCATCACATTATTCAGCCTGGACATGGCTGCTGTAACCAAGCATCCCATTATTCAGCCTGGACATGGCTGCTGTGAGCTGCTGTAACTAAGCATCCCATTATTCAGCCTGGACATTGCTACTGTAACCAAGCATCTCATTATTCAGCCTGGACATGGCTGCTGTGAGCTGCTGTAACCAAGCATCCCATTATTCAGCCTGGACATGGCTGCTGTAACCAAGCATCCCATTATTCAGCCTGGACATGGCTGCTGTAACCAAGCATCCCATTATTCAGCCTGGACATGGCTGCTGTGAGCTGCTGTAACTAAGCATCCCATTATTCAGCCTGGACATGGCTGCTGTAACCAAGCATCTCATTATTCAGCCTGGACATGGCTGCTGTAACCAAGCATCCCATTATTCAGCCTGGACATGGCTGCTGTAACCAAGCATCCCATTATTCAGCCTGGACATGGCTGCTGTGAGCTGCTGTAACCAAGCATCCCATTATTCAGCCTGGACATGGCTGCTGTGAGCTGCTGTAACTAAGCATCCCATTATTCAGCCTGGACATGGCTGCTGTAACCAAGCATCCCATTATTCAGCCTGGACATGGCTGCTGTGAGCTGCTGTAACTAAGCATCCCATTATTCAGCCTGGACATGGCTGCTGTAACCAAGCATCCCATTATTCAGCCTGGACATGGCTGCTGTAACCAAGCATCCCATTATTCAGCCTGGACATGGCTGCTGTAACCAAGCATCCCATTATTCAGCCTGGACATGGCTGCTGTAACCAAGCATCCCATTATTCAGCCTGGACATGGCTGCTGTGAGCTGCTGTAACTAAGCATCCCATTATTCAGCCTGGACATGGCTGCTGTAACCAAGCATCTCATTATTCAGCCTGGACATGGCTGCTGTGAGCTGCTATAACCAAGCATCCCATTATTCAGCCTGGACATGGCTGCTGTGAGCTGCTGTAACTAAGCATCCCATTATTCAGCCAGGACATGGCTGCTGTAACCAAGCATCCCATTATTCAGCCTGGACATGGCTGCTGTGAGCTGCTGTAACCAAGCATCCCATTATTCAGCCTGGACATGGCTGCTGTGAGCTGCTGTAACTAAGCATCCCATTTTTCAGCCTGGACATGGCTGCTGTAACCAAGCATCCCATTATTCAGCCTGGACATGGCTGCTGTGAGCTGCTGTAACTAAGCATCCCATTATTCAGCCTGGACATGGCTGCTGTAACCAAGCATCCCATTATTCAGCCTGGACATGGCTGCTGTGAGCTGCTGTAACCAAGCATCCCATTATTCAGCCTGGACATGGCTGCTGTAACCAAGCATCCCATTATTCAGCCTGGACATGGCTGCTGTGAGCTGCTGTAACTAAGCATCCCATTATTCAGCCTGGACATGGCTGCTGTAACCAAGCATCTCATTATTCAGCCTGGACATGGCTGCTGTGAGCTGCTATAACCAAGCATCCCATTATTCAGCCTGGACATGGCTGCTGTGAGCTGCTGTAACTAAGCATCCCATTATTCAGCCAGGACATGGCTGCTGTAACCAAGCATCCCATTATTCAGCCTGGACATGGCTGCTGTGAGCTGCTGTAACCAAGCATCCCATTATTCAGCCTGGACATGGCTGCTGTGAGCTGCTGTAACTAAGCATCCCATTTTTCAGCCTGGACATGGCTGCTGTAACCAAGCATCCCATTATTCAGCCTGGACATGGCTGCTGTGAGCTGCTGTAACTAAGCATCCCATTATTCAGCCTGGACATGGCTGCTGTAACCAAGCATCCCATTATTCAGCCTGGACATGGCTGCTGTGAGCTGCTGTAACCAAGCATCCCATTATTCAGCCTGGACATGGCTGCTGTAACCAAGCATCCCATTATTCAGCCTGGACATGGCTGCTGTAACCAAGCATCCCATTATTCAGCCTGGACATGGCTACTGTAACCAAGCATCCCATTATTCAGCCTGGACATGGCTGCTGTGAGCTGCTGTAACCAAGCATCCCATTATTCAGCCTGGACATGGCTACTGTAACCAAGCATCTCATTATTCAGCCTGGACATGGCTGCTGTGAGCTGCTGTAACCAAGCATCCCATTATTCAGCCTGGACATGGCTGCTGTGAGCTGCTGTAACCAAGCATCCCATTATTCAGCCTGGACATGGCTGCTGTGAGCTGCTGTAACCAAGCATCCCATTATTCAGCCTGGACATGGCTGCTGTGAGCTGCTGTAACCAAGCATCCCATTATTCAGCCTGGACATGGCTGCTGTGAGCTGCTGTAACCAAGCATCCCATTATTCAGCCTGGACATGGCTGCTGTGAGCTGCTGTAACCAAGCATCCCATTATTCAGCCTGGACATGGCTGCTGTGAGCTGCTGTAACCAAGCATCCCATTATTCAGCCTGGACATGGCTGCTGTGAGCTGCTGTAACCAAGCATCCCATTATTCAGCCTGGACATGGCTACTGTAACCAAGCATCCCATTATTCAGCCTGGACATGGCTACTGTAACCAAGCATCCCATTATTCAGCCTGGACATGGCTGCTGTGAGCTGCTGTAACCAAGCATCCCATTATTCAGCCTGGACATGGCTGCTGTGAGCTGCTGTAACCAAACATCCCATTATTCAGCCTGGACATGGCTGCTGTGAGCTGCTGTAACCAAACAGTAGCCTAACAGCCAGAGAGACGGTATATTTAGAGAGTTGGCCAACTTTTAGAATGTTGAATGTTGTTCTAATTCTAGACATTCAGTTACATAGCATTGTTGAAATATACCCCATGTAATGCTAATGGTGAGCTAACATGGCTGCCATAGAATGTTCTAGTCATGTAAATCCATCATAATGTAGAAACCTCAATGTCCCAAGTCTCTAAATACATGTATCTGCTAACAGCTCTCTGTGATGAGTAGCAGAGTACTACAGTTACCTGCAGAGGACTAGGACCAGACCTCCAGCTTGATGACCCAGTGGTAGATACAGTGGGGAGAACAAGTATTTGATACACTGCCGATTTTGCAGGTTTTCCTACTTACAAAGCATGTAGAGGTCTGTCATTTTTTATCATAGGTACACTTCAACTGTGAGAGACGGAATCTAAAACAAAAATCCAGAAAATCACATTGTATGATTTTTAAGTAATTAATTTGCATTTTATTGCATGACATAAGTATTTGATCACCTACAAACCAGTAAGAATTCCGGCTCTCACAGACCTGTTAGTTTTTCTTTAAGAAGCCCTCCTGTTCTCCACTCATTACCTGTATTAACTGCACCTGTTTGAACTCGTTACCTGTATAAAAGACACCTGTCCACACACTCAATCAAACAGACTTCAACCTCTCCACAATGGCCAAGACCAGAGAGCTGTGTAAGGACATCAGGGATAAAATTGTAGACCTGCACAAGGCTGGGATGGGCTACAGGACAATAGGCAAGCAGCTTGGTGAGAAGGCAGAAACTGTGGGTGCAATTATTAGAAAATGGAAGAAGTTCAAGATGACGATCAATCACCCTCGGTCTGGGGCTCCATGCAAGATCTCACCTCGTGGGGCATCAATGATCATGAGGAAGGTGAGGGATCAGCCCAGAACTACACGGCAGGAACTGGTCAATGACCTGAAGAGAGCTGGGACCACAGTCTCAAAGAAAACCATAAGTAACATACTACGCCGTCATGGATTAAAATCCTGCAGCGTACGCAAGGTCCCCCTGCTCAAGCCAGCGCATGTCCAGGCCCGTCTGAAGTTTGCCAATGACCATCTGGATGATCCAGAGGAGGAATGGGAGAAGGTCATGTGGTCTGATGAGACAAAAATAGAGCTTTTTGGTCTAAACTCCACTCGCCGTGTTTGGAGGAAGAAGAAGGATGAGTACAACCCCAAGAACACCATCCCAACCGTGAAGCATGGAGGTGGAAACATCATTCTTTGGGGATGCTTTTCTGCAAAGGGGACAGGACGACTGCACCGTATTGAGGGGAGGGATGGATGGGGCCATGTATCGCGAGATCTTGGCCAACAACCTCCTTCCCTCAGTAAGAGCATTGAAGATGGGTCGTGGCTGGGTCTTCCAGCATGACAACGACCCGAAACACACAGCCAGGGCAACTAAGGAGTGGCTCCGTAAGAAGCATCTCAAGGTCCTGGAGTGGCCTAGCCAGTCTCCAGACCTGAACCCAATAGAACATCTTTGGAGGGAGCTGAAAGTCCGTATTGCCCAGCGACAGCCCCGAAACCTGAAGGATCTGGAGAAGGTCTGTATGGAGGAGTGGGCCAAAATCCCTGCTGCAGTGTGTGCAAACCTGGTCAAGACCTACAGGAAATGTATGATCTCTATAATTGCAAAGAAAGGTTTCTGTACCAAATATTAAGTTCTGCTTTTCTGATGTATCAAATACTTATGTCATGCAATAAAATGCAAATTAATTACTTAAAGATCATACAATGTGATTTTCTGGATTTTTGTTTTAGATTCCGTCTCTCACAGTTGAAGTGTACCTATGATAAAAATGACAGACCTCTACATGCTTTGTAAGTAGGAAAACCTGCAAAATCGGCAGTGTATCAAATACTTGTTCTCCCCACTGTAGATATTTATATACCCAGGGGTTGAAGGGGATGAGGGGGAACTGAGTGTTCCTGAGTGGAGGTGGTGAGGCCAGCATTACAGCATTACACCAGCCATATATCCATCCATCTATTCTCTCTATGGCCCCACAGGTGCAGAAGTCCTTTGGATAGAACCCTGTTCACTTTCCCTTCCACATCACACACACCCACCCAAACGCATGCACGTGCACACACACAGCGTCCTGCCTGCCTGGAACATTCCACAAATAAAGTGCTTAATGAACTGCGCTGGCTTGCTCTGCAGGTGTTGAAGTATTTACAGTGAGTGGTGTTGTAGGGCCCTGCCAATGAAACAAGTCTGTTGACAGAAATATAACGGTTAAAACCACGGCTAAAAATAACAGCTGGAGCTTTCAGCTATTTGTTGTGTTTATGAGGTAACAAAATAAGTGTTGTGCTGCTACTGCCCAGCCAGGATATGAGATGACTTGAGAATCATGTCAGACATTAACCCTACTGGGTCACCTCACACCAATGTACTGTACAGCGCTTCAAACCAAAACCTTGAAACCAGCCAGGGAACAATCAAGATCAAAGCATGTTTCTGTAAGTGCTAACACATTGACATGTCATCACACTATACAACAGGAGGAATTACCAGGATACAGTACTATCAACACACTATACAACTGGAGGAATTACCAGGATACAGTACTATCAACAAACTATATAACAGGAGGAATTACCAGGATACAGTACTATCAACACACTATACAACAGGAGGAATTACCAGGATACAGTACTATCAACACACTATACAACAGGAGGAATTACCAGGATACAGTACTATCAACACACTATACAACAGGAGGAGTTACCAGGATACAGTACTATCAACACACTATACAACTGGAGGAATTACCAGGATACAGTACTATCAACACACTATACAACAGGAGGAATTACCAGGATACAGTACTATCAACACACTATACAACAGGAGGAGTTACCAGGATACAGTACTATCAACACACTATGCAACTGGAGGAATTACCAGGATACAGTACTATCAACACACTATACAACAGGAGGAATTACCAGGATACAGTACTATCAACACACTATACAACAGGAGGAGTTACCAGGATACAGTACTATCAACACACTATACAACTGGAGGAATTACCAGGATACAGTACTATCAACACACTATACAACAGGAGGAATTACCAGGATACAGTACTATCAACACACTATACAACAGGAGGAGTTACCAGGATACAGTACTATCAACACACTATGCAACTGGAGGAATTACCAGGATACAGTACTATCAACACACTATACAACAGGAGGAATTACCAGGATACAGTACTATCAACACACTATACAACAGGAGGAGTTACCAGGATACAGTACTATCAACACACTATACAACTGGAGGAATTACCAGGATACAGTACTATCAACACACTATACAACTGGAGGAATTACCAGGATACAGTACTATCAACACACTATACAACAGGAGGAATTACCAGGATACAGTACTATCAACACACTATACAACAGGAGGAGTTACCAGGATACAGTACTATCAACACACTATACAACAGGAGGAATTACC
>NC_059208.1:14406166-14408666 GCF_020615455.1 Coregonus clupeaformis
TGGCCCCATCCATCCTCCCCTCAATACGGTGCAGTCGTCCTGTCCCCTTTGCAGAAAGCATCCCCAAAGAATGATGTTTCCACCTCCATGCTTCACGGTTGGGATGGTGTTCTTGGGGTTGTACTCATCCTTCTTCTTCCTCCAAACATGGCGAGTGGAGTTTAGACCAAAAAGCTGTATTTTTGTCTCATCAGACCACATGACCTTCTCCCATTCCTCCTCTGGATCATCCAGATGGTCATGGGTAAACTTCAGACGGGCCTGGACATGCGCTGGCTTGAGCAGGGGGACCTTGCGTGCGCTGCAGGATTTTAATCCATGACGGCATAGTGTGTTACTAATGGTTTTCTTTGAGACTGTGGTCCCAGCTCTCTTCAGGTCATTGACCAGGTCCTGCCGTGTAGTTCTGGGCTGATCCCTCACCTTCCTCATGATCATTGATGCCCCACGAGGTGAGATCTTGCATGGAGCCCCAGACCGAGGGTGATTGACCGTCATCTTGAACTTCTTCCATTTTCTAATAATTGCGCCAACAGTTGTTGCCTTCTCACCAAGCTGCTTGCCTATTGTCCTGTAGCCCATCCCAGCCTTGTGCAGGTCTACAATTTTATCCCTGATGTCCTTACACAGCTCTCTGGTCTTGGCCATTGTGGAGAGGTTGGAGTCTGTTTGATTGAGTGTGTGGACAGGTGTCTTTTATACAGGTAACGAGTTCAAACAGGTGCAGTTAATACAGGTAATGAGTGGAGAACAGGAGGGCTTCTTAAAGAAAAACTAACAGGTCTGTGAGAGCCGGAATTCTTACTGGTTGGTAGGTGATCAAATACTTATGTCATGCAATAAAATGCAAATTAATTACTTAAAAATCATACAATGTGGTTTTCAGGATTTTTGTTTTAGATTCTGTCTCTCACAGTTGAAGTGTACCTATGATAAAAATTACAGACCTCTACATGCTTTGTAAGTAGGAAAACCTGCAAAATCGGCAGTGTATCAAATACTTGTTCTCCCCACTGTATACTACAACCCTGACGTGTCCTGACGTGTCGCTCCGCTCACAGCCTCACACTAACCACATTCCTCCTTCTCCTTCCTCCTGGTTACTGGTTCCTGGGAAGAGGAGGTCTGCATCCCAAATGGCACCCTGTTCCCTTTAAAGTGCACTACTTTTGACCCACATGGCCCTGGTCTAAAGTAGTGCACTATAAAGGGCACAGGGTGCTATTTGGCATGCCCCTGAAGACTGGCAGGGTGAGAGAGTGGTCTCTCTGAACGTGACCGTCTCAATCACCTCTTTAATTCTTCCTCTGACGATGATGATGGTAATGGACAGCAGAGAGAGACCTAGCTTCATGTTTCAATGAAACAACACTCTGAGTGTTCAATAACACTACGTCTCAATGTTCCACTGTCAGAGTGACAGACACTCAGAGATATGTCAACAAACAAGAGAGACACCTACCGGAGATTGAGACAGAGCCTAGACACACATTAATTAACATACACACACACTACACACCACACTACACACCACACACTACACACAAATGAATAGCTCTCCCTGTTTCACCTCGACATGAACAACAGCAGGCCTGAACAGTTCACTAGTGAGCTCAGTCCTTGTCCAGCAGAGAGCCTCAGCCATACAGACAGGGACAGAAAGCCAGAGTTCATCAGCTGGCTGGTCCCTGCCGTCACTGTGTCTTCTGGCAGCAGTGGTTGCTGCTGGACTGCTCGTCCTCAGAGAGACAGTCACACAGGTCACCCCTCCAGATCTGGATCAGCCCTGGGAGGCTCTGGGAGGGAGGGAGGCTGGCTGTATGGGGCTGTGTCAGGCTGTATGGGGCTGTGTCAGGCTGCATGGGGCTGTGTCAGGCTGTATGGGGCTGTGTTAGGCTGTATGGGTCAGGCTGTATGGGGCTGTGTCAGGCTGTGTCAGGCTGTATGGGGCTGTGTCAGGCTGTATGGGGCTGTGTCAGGCTGTATGGGGCTTTGTCAGGCTGTATGGGGCTGTGTCAGGCTGTATGGGGCTGTGTCAGTCCCTCAGCTATGTCCAATGAGAGGAGCCAGGGGGAGCGGTTAGCAGGGACACTCTCATACCCAATACATTAGGTCATCCTAATACTGGTCATGGCTGGAAGGCTCTATAGCTCTATGGACACCATGCAGTCTGGCCTGCAGACAGCACAGTCATGACCCAGAGGGCTGGAGTGGGGACAGGGAGAGGGGAGGGGGGAGAGGTGAGTTAGAAATGGTGGGGGGGGATAGGGAGAGGGCTGGGGAGGGAGGGGGGAGAGTGGTAGACTGGAGGGGACAGGGGAGAGGAGGAGGTGAGGTGGAACAGGGGGACAGGGAGAGGGCTGGGGAGGGAGGGGGAGAGGTGAGGTGAGGTGAGGTGGAACAGGGGTCAGGAGAGGGCTGGGGAGGGAGGGGGAGAGGTGAGGTGGAACAGGGGGACAGGGGAACAGGGAGAGGGCTGGGGAGGGAGGAGGAGAGGTGA
>NC_059208.1:14416166-14426166 GCF_020615455.1 Coregonus clupeaformis
TTCCAGAGTCTCTGTGGGGGATGTTAATCATGAGTTCCAGAGTCTCTGTGGGGGATGTTAATCATGACATGGCCTGATGGAGTTCCAGAGTCTCTGTAGGGGATGTTAATCATGAGTTCCAGAGTCTCTGTGGGGGATGTTAATCATGACATGTCCTGATGGAGTTCCAGAGTCTCTGTGGGGGATGTTAATCATGACATGGTCTGATGGAGTTCCAGAGTCTCTGTAGGGGATGTTAATCATGAGTTCCAGAGTCTCTGTGGGGGATGTTAATCATGACATGTGCTGATGGAGTTCCAGAGTCTCTGTGGGGGATGTTAATCATGACATGGCCTGATGGAGTTCCAGAGTCTCTGTGGGGGATGTTAATCATGACATGGCCTGATGGAGTTCCAGAGTCTCTGTGGGGGATGTTAATCATGACATGGCCTGATGGAGTTCCAGAGTCTCTGTGGGGGATGTTAATCATGACATGTCCTGATGGAGTTCCAGAGTCTCTGTGGGGGATGTTAATCATGACATGGCCTGATGGAGTTCCAGAGTCTCTGTGGGGGATGTTAATCATGACATGTCCTGATGGAGTTCCAGAGTCTCTGTGGGGGATGTTAATCATGAGATGTCCTGATGGAGTTCCAGAGTCTCTGTGGGGGATGTTAATCATGACATGGCCTGATGGAGTTCCAGAGTCTCTGTGGGGGATGTTAATCATGACATGGCCTGATGGAGTTCCAGAGTCTCTGTGGGGGATGTTAATCATGACATGGCCTGATGAAGTTCCAGAGTCTCTGTGGGGGATGTTAATCATGACATGGCCTGATGGAGTTCCAGAGTCTCTGTGGGGGATGTTAATCATGACATGTCCTGATGGAGTTCCAGAGTCTCTGTGGGGGATGTTAATCATGACATGTCCTGATGGAGTTCCAGAGTCTCTGTGGGGGATGTTAATCATGACATGGCCTGATGGAGTTCCAGAGTCTCTGTGGGGGATGTTAATCATGACATGGCCTGATGGAGTTCCAGAGTCTCTGTGGGGGATGTTAATCATGACATGGCCTGATGAAGTTCCAGAGTCTCTGTGGGGGATGTTAATCATGACATGGCCTGATGGAGTTCCAGAGTCTCTGTGGGGGATGTTAATCATGACATGGCCTGATGGAGTTCCAGAGTTCAGATCTGATCCAGCTCCAGGTGTAAGGAGCTGAACTAGGCTAAAAGGCCATGGTCTGCCCCCTGGTCCAATAACCTTCAGGAGACCTGTAATCACCACTAAGAAGGGTCACATCACATCTCTACCACACCACTGGAGTCAGGCAGGCAGGCAACTAGCAACACCATTTTTTTACAGGACATGGAAAAAGCTTGAGCGAAAGTAAGCATTCTTGCTATAAGAGTCATAAATGAGACTGAGCTGCAGTTTAAGGAGAGAACAATATGGTGGAATCAGCCAGCCACACAGTCAGTCAGTCAGTCATTCAATCAGTCAGTCATTCATCCTGCCAGTCAAACAGCCATCCAGCTAATCAGCCAGTCAATTATTCGGCCTGCAAGTCAGCCAGCCAGTCAGCCAGCCAGTCAGTCAGCCAGCCAGTCAGCGAGCCAGCCAGTCAACCAGCCATCCATCCATCCAGCCATCCAGCCAGCCAGTCAGTCAGCCAGCCAGCCAGCCAGCCAGCCAGCCAGCCAGCCAGCCAGCCAGCCAGTCAACCAGCCAGCCAGTCAGCCAGTCAGCCAGCCAGCCAGCCAGTCAGGCCCACCTCCACAGTGAGCTCCAAGCAGACAGTGTCTGGTCATGTTCCTCTCCTTTACTCTGCTCTGCTCAAACTGACAACATTGTTCCTGTGACCCAACAGGTCACCTTGCATGGTAACAGTGGACACCTCATCCTGGGGCGGCAGGTAGCCAAGCGGTTAGAGAGTGGGGACAGTAACCCAAAGGTTGCTTGTTCAAATCCCTGAGCCGGCAAGGTATAACAATCTGCCGTTCTGCCCTTGAGCAAGGCAGTTAACCCCTCACAACAACTGCTCCCCGGGCACCGATGACGTGGATGTCGATTAAGGCAGCCCACGGCACCTCTGATTCAGAGGGGTTAAATGTGGAAAACCCATTTCGGTTGAATGCATTCAGTTGTACTCAATTTCCCAATCCTCTTTTTATTGAAAACACTGGGCTTTGGAGAGTGCTTCTCAAACACACTAAAAGTTCAAGAGCACGCAATTCCAAAACAGGTAAATGACCAATCACTTGAACCTTTTCCAAACATATCCAACCCCTGTTCAGATCCAGGTGGAGTTAACACATCCAACCCCTGTTCAGATCCAGGTGGAGTTAACACATCCAACCCCTGTTCAGATCCAGGTAGAGTTAACACATCCAACCCCTGTTCAGATCCAGGTAGAGTTAACACATCCAACCCCTGTTCAGATCCAGGAGGAGTTAACACATCCAACCCCTGTTCAGATCCAGGTGGAGTTAACACATCCAACCCCTGTTCAGATCCAGGTGGAGTTAACACATCCAACCCCTGTTCAGATCCAGGAGGAGTTAACACCTCCAACCCCTGTTCAGATCCAGGAGGAGTTAACACATCCAACCCCTGTTCAGATCCAGGTGGAGTTAACACATCCAACCCCTGTTCAGATCCAGGAGGAGTTAACACATCCAACCCCTGTTCAGATCCAGGTGGAGTTAACACATCCAACCCCTGTTCAGATCCAGGAGGAGTTAACACCTCCAACCCCTGTTCAGATCCAGGTGGAGTTAACACATCCAACCCCTGTTCAGATCCAGGAGGAGTTAACACCTCCAACCCCTGTTCAGATCCAGGAGGAGTTAACACATTCAACCCCTGTTCAGATCCAGGAGGAGTTAACACGTGGACCACCACACCCCTCTGAGCAGTCATGCAACACTAGTGTGTTCCAGAGAGCTTCTCCATAACTCCTCCAACCTCAACACAACAGACCCCACGTCAGAGAGCTTCTCATGAACCAGTCCAACACAACAGACCCCACGTCAGAGAGCTTCTCATGAACCAGTCCAACCTCAACACAACAGACCCCACGTCAGAGAGCTTCTCATGAACCAGTCCAACCTCAACACAACAGACCCCACGTCAGAGAGCTTCTCATGAACCAGTCCAACCTCAACACAACAGACCCCACGTCAGAGAGCTTCTCATGAACCAGTCCAACACAACAGACCCCACGTCAGAGAGCTTCTCATGAACCAGTCCAACCTCAACACAACAGACCCCACGTCAGAGAGCTTCTCATGAACCAGTCCAACCTCAACACAACAGACCCCACGTCAGAGAGCTTCTCATGAACCAGTCCAACCTCAACACAACAGACCCCACGTCAGAGAGCTTCTCATGAACCAGTCCAACCTCAACACAACAGACCCCACGTCAGAGAGCTTCTCATGAACCAGTCCAACCTCAACACAACAGACCCCACGTCAGAGAGCTTCTCATGAACCAGTCCAACCTCAACACAACAGACCCCACGTCAGAGAGCTTCTCATGAACCAGTCCAACCTCAACACAACAGACCCCACGTCAGAGAGCTTCTCATGAACCAGTCCAACCTCAACACAACAGACCCCACGTCAGAGCTTCTCATGAACCAGTCCAACCTCAACACAACAGACCCCACGTCAGAGAGCTTCTCATGAACCAGTCCAACACAACAGACCCCACGTCAGAGAGCTTCTCATGAACCAGTCCAACCTCAACACAACAGACCCCACGTCAGAGAGCTTCTCATGAACCAGTCCAACCTCAACACAACAGACCCCACGTCAGAGAGCTTCTCATGAACCAGTCCAACCTCAACACAACAGACCCCACGTCAGAGCTTCTCATGAACCAGTCCAACCTCAACACAACAGACCCCACGTCAGAGAGCTTCTCATGAACCAGTCCAACCTCAACACAACAGACCCCACGTCAGAGAGCTTCTCATGAACCAGTCCAACCTCAACACAACAGACCCCACGTCAGAGAGCTTCTCATGAACCAGTCCAACCTCAACACAACAGACCCCACGTCAGAGAGCTTCTCATGAACCAGTCCAACCTCAACACAACAGACCCCACGTCAGAGAGCTTCTCATGAACCAGTCCAACCTCAACACAACAGACCCCACGTCAGTGAAGCAGGGTGACAGTTAAACGAGACTGGCAGTAAAAAGCTGAGAGTTTAACAGCCAAAAACACGTTCTGTTGTTGCTATTGAAAACTGATGAGAAAGTTTACACCATTAAACCTGGTGGACAGAGACAGTTTTTCAGTCGCATGGGACAGCTGTGGGCAGAGTTCAAATCCATTCCCACTTTATAGAGGAATGCTATCTGAGGCTCCTTCAACGGGACACCCAGATATCTAAACTTCCAGACATCTTTAAGATGCCATGCTAAGCCGTCTTTTGATGGTATCAGTTAACAGAGAGTATTCATAAGGCTACACGATACAGGCATCAAAATAGCTCGAACTCACCCCCATGATCCTCTATCCTCCTCTTCTGTCAATCAACGGCTTTATGTGGACAAATATTACTGCTGTGGTATGTTGATAGTCAACAGAACCTGCTTGTTAAAGGGTTAAAGTGACAGTTCCTCTGTCAGCAGACGTCCCAGCAGACACCAGAGTATCCATTTCTATAATCCTGTCACATATTACATTACCCCTCCTGCTCCCTGTACACATCAGGCCTTGTTACGTCTGTATATATGGTGCTCTCTATGTCACACAGATCTACAATAGACGTGACACACTGGAGACAGTAATATACACTGAGAGAAATACTAATCACATACATGGAATTGGATCCTTGCCATGCAGAAGTTGAGGCGACATTATGGGCAGTAAAGTTTACATTATAAAACAGACAATAATCAGATCAAGGAACACCTACGGTACAAACCCTGTTTCCTGCATGGGCCATCAGATCCCGCTACATCTGCTGAGAACAGAAACCTGATCTGTCTATAACTAGCTATGGATCTATCTTCTCTTCTTTCCCAGGGGCTAAATACGGGCTGGATCATTCAAACAGGAACAGAAAAAGCCCTCCTCCCTTGTGATTCCCTAAGTGCACATTTGGTGTTCTGTGAGAAAGTGGAGTGTGTAAATACTACTGTGCTTTACTGTGGCTAACCCCTAAAGCCACTTCCCCGGGGAGAGGAGAGGGAGAGAAGGGAGGAAAGCTGGGTTTGGGGCTGGGGGGTAGGCCTGCCTGGGGAAAGTTGGGGTTGGGGGGGGGGGGGGGTACAGCGCCCCCTGCTCTGTGTAACCAGTCTGCCCTGCCTGGGCCATGCCTGGCCTTTGGGCCCTTGTCTCTGATTGTGTGGTGGTGGAGCATTCCTCCCTCCCTCCCTCCCTCCACAGCCTGTATAAAGCTGGGTCTCTGCTGGTCTCCACAGCCTGTATAAAGCTGGGTCTCTGCTGGTCTCCACAGCCTGTATAAAGCTGGGTCTCTGCTGGTCTCCACAGCCTGTATAAAGCTGGGTCTCTGCTGGTCTCCACAGCCTGTATAAAGCTGGGTCTCTGCTGGTCTCCACAGCCTGTATAAAGCTGTCTCTCTACTGGTCTCCACAGCCTGTATAAAGCTGGGTCTCTGCTGGTCTCCACAGCCTGTATAAAGCTGGGTCTCTGCTGGTCTCCACAGCCTGTATAAAGCTGTGTCTCTGCTGGTCTCCACAGCCTGTATAAAGCTGGGTCTCTGCTGGTCTCCACAGCCTGTATAAAGCTGGGTCTCTGCTGGTCTCCACAGCCTGTATAAAGCTGTGTCTCTGCTGGTCTCCACAGCCTGTATAAAGCTGGGTCTCTGCTGGTCTCCACAGCCTGTATAAAGCTGTGTCTCTGCTGGTCTCCACAGCCTGTATAAAGCTGGGTCTCTGCTGGTCTCCACAGCCTGTATAAAGCTGGGTCTCTGCTGGTCTCCACAGCCTGTATAAAGCTGTGTCTCTGCTGGTCTCCACAGCCTGTATAAAGCTGTGTCTCTGCTGGTCTCCACAGCCTGTATAAAGCTGGATCTCTACTCAGGAGGGACAAAATCCCTCCTGAGATGTGTGCAAACCTGGTGGCCAACTACAAGAAACGTCTGACCTCTGTGATTGCCAACAAGTACTAAGTCATGTTTTGCAGAGGGGTCAAATACTTATTTCCCTCATTAAAATGCAAATCAATTTATAACATTTTTGACATGCGTTCTTCTGGATTCTGTTGTTGTTATTCTGTCTCTCATTGTTCAAATAAACCTACCATTAAAATGATAGATTGATCATTTCTTTGTCAGTGGGCAAACGTACAAAATCAGCAGGGGATCAAATACTTTTTTCCCTCAGTGTACAAGCTTTACTTTGTCTGAAACCAAAAGGGAAACAGAGGGCAGGAATGTTCCTTGGGAGCATGTTCACAGCTTCCTCTGAAGTGGGCCAAATATTTCAATAGAATTCCTGGTGTATCAGGTTTGGTCTTCAGCCTCCCTCTACACCACTACAACGCTCTCCTATCCTCCTCCTCTTCCTACACACATGTTGTTCGTTCTAGTTAGAATTGCGGCGGTCTTTCAGAGTGCCAACACTCTGTTCCTATAAGGGTTACAAGCCTGCTGCTGTCTCCTGGTCAAGACAATCAGGGAATCAGGAGACATAATGAACAAAGCCTGAACAACATCAGATGTACTGTCTGTCTGTCTGTCTGTCTGTCTGTCTGTCTGTCTGTCTGTCTGTGTGACTGTCAATGTCTGACTGTCAGACTGTGTGACTGTCAATGTCGGACTGTCTGAATGTATGTCTGACTGTCTGTCTGACTGTCAATGTCAGACTGTCTGAATGTATGTCTGACTGTCTGTCTGACTGTCAATGTCAGACTGTCTGAATGTATGTCTGACTGTCTGTCTGAATGTGTGACTGTCAATGTCTGTCTGTCTGTCTGTCTGTCAATATATGTCTGTCTGTCTGACTGTCAATGTCTGTCTGTCTGTCTGTCTGTCTGTCTGTCTGTCTGTCTGTCTGTCTGTCTGTCTGTCTGTCAATGTCTGTCTGTCTGAGTGTGTGACTGTCAATGTCTGTCTGTCTGTCTGTCAATATATGTCTGTCTGTCTGACTGTCAATGTCTGTCTGTCTGTCTGTCTGTCTGTCTGTCTGTCTGTCTGTCTGTCTGTCTGTCTGTCAATGTCTGTCTGTCTGAGTGTGTGACTGTCAATGTCTGTCTGTCTGTCTGTCTGTCTGTCTGTCTGTCTGTGTGACTGTCTGTCTGTCTGTCTGTGGCTGTTGCCCTCACATTGATCTGCTGCTGGCACTGGGTCCAGTATGGACACAGATCAGTCACAGCTGAGGCCACTCACTGCAACTCAGTGTCCAGAAATCCTCTGCTGGAGCTGTTAGAAGGTGACCTTTAGATGGAGCTTTATTTATGAGGGAAGTAACCATCTCAAATAGGGAACATTCACATAACAGTGACTTCTACAGTATTATTTCATCATGAGGGGTCAGGCCTATCACATCTTAAACCATGATGAGTCAATGCTGCCCGTGCTGGGAGTCAACTACGCAACTGAACAAATAAAAGCAACCACTCCAGTCATGTCATTTAGACGACATATCTAGTAAACTAAAGATCTGTATCAAACCATTCCAGATCACACAGGTAGAAACCCAGCAGCTGGATCTAGACAAATAACTCTAATTTTCTGAGGAGAGAGGTTGACCTCATCAGAACACATAACTCTCCTGAGTCTCCTGGGTCCTTTATATGAGTCAGCACAGTCATGGCTGAGGCAGGGAGGGAGGCCAGGAGAGAGAGGGAGAAGGAGAGGAAGAGAGAGAGAGAGAGAGAGACAAAGAGAGAGACAGAGAGACAGAGAGAGACAGAGAGAGACAGAGAGACAGACAGCGAGAGAGACAGAGAGAAAGAGACAGAGACAGAGAGACAGAGAGAGAGAGAGAGAGAGAGAGACAGAGAGAGAGAGACAGAGACAGCGAGAGAGAGAGACAGAGAGAGAGAGAGAGAGACAGAGAGAGAGAGACATAGAGAGACAGAGAGAGAGAGAGGAGGAGCGAGAGAGAGAGAGAGAGAGAGAGAGAGAGAGAGAGAGAGAGAGAGAGAGAGAGAGAGAGACCAGGGCCAGATGAGGTCTTGGCAGGTGTCATCACTCCAGTTTTACCATGTTTTCACAATTTGCCCTTCACACAGCCTTCTGGCTACCAGACCAGAGCAGATCAGGCCAGAGCACACCAGGTCAGACCAGAGCAGGGCTGATGAGGAACAGGGAGAGACCAGGGAGGGAGGTGCTGAGTCCGATCCAGGTCACTGGATATTTGCTTAGCTGATCCAACGATGGGGACGCAGCTAGCTTTTAGCACGTCTTAACAAGCTTGTAGGGAGCTGGGTTTAATGGCTGAGATGGAGCAATGCTAGGATCTGGAACTGGACACTGAACCCCCTTTATGACCAGTCACACATTCAGGCCTGTCTGTTAACACTGTATAAGTCACCAACATCACATACCATTTCACTGCTGTTTCTATGGCAGTCGCCCATTTCATTTATCAGTTATGTGTTGGTCCAGGGTGTCTCACCTGTTGCAAGTCCTACAGCGCAGTATGCAGTGTATGTACAGTGTTCTGGCTGATGTTGATGAACGTTAGGGTTAGGATTAGGGTGAATGAGTATCTAACAGTAGTCTCACCTGTTGCCAGCTCTGTAGGGCTGTATCCAGGGTATGTACAGTGTACTGGCTGATGCTGATGTAGACAGGGTCTATGAAGACGTTCCCGTCCAGGAGGATGTTGTTGGAGCAGCGCGTGGCCGCAGCCTGGCCCTGCAGTATGAACGGCTGCAGCAGGCAGAGCCAAGTCAGGTTCCGGTACTCCAGCAGTCTGCAGTCCAGCTCAGTGGAGAACTGGAGCTCCTGGCACAGCCGGGAAGAACTACCCTTACCGCTACCACCACTCCACTGGCGAAGGAACACCCGCGGCTCTTGCGCCCTGATGACCAGGTACTCCTGCTCCTGAGGCAGCTTCCTGTCTGGCAGGAAGGGGCGGAGTCGACGTGACGGCACTGGAGAGGGAATAGCCAGACAGACAGACAGACAGACAGACAGACAGAGGAGATGTGAGTGAATCAAAATATACAACTAAAGAGATGTTCCAGTACAGTTACACTGCATCAGTTGTATGATGTTCCAGTACAGTTACACTGCATCAGTTGTATGATGTTCCAGTAGTTACACTGCATCAGTTGTATGATGTTCCAGTACAGTTGATCAGTTGTATGATGTTCCTAGAGAACGCCTTGAGATGAAACATGAGAAAATAGCAAAAAAAAGCCCAATTGTGATTTTCTTCTGGAAAGTTCCACTTTGTGTGACAGTGTTACAGTACCTGTGCCCAGCTGCTCCAGGTGGTGGCAGAGGTGCAGCTGTATCTGTGCCAGGGTGAGAGAGACGCCCAGGGAGGGCACGGACCAGGGGGCGAAGCAGGAGTCGACCCGGGTACAGGCTGCCAGCGCCGTGGGGGACACCAGCTGGTCACAGGGCAGAAGCTGGGACCCCGAGGAACCCTGCTGAGAACCTGACTCACTGTCAGAACTGTAAAGACATACATAAATAAATATTAAAAGATTGACAGTATTTAAAGCTGACTCACTGTCACAACAGGGAGGGAGAGGAGAAAGAACAATGATCAACACTTCCAGTATTTTGTTAGTGTATATTTTCTACCTCCGGGTCTGATCTAGGGAGGGAGGAGAACAACACTTCTTTGAATATAGTCAGTACTGTCTAGAACACTATCCTGACCTACCCAGAGACAGCAGATAAACATAGAAAGACCTAGTAAGAAATAAAGAACCTTTAAGGTGAGGTGCCCAATCAGAAAGATACATGGAAGTCTCAATGGCAGTGGAAGGTTCGGCCGATATTTTCTATTTTATGTCGTACCACCACTGACCGTGACATCTACACAAACATTCTACTCCATTCTGCTGACAAGATCAC
>NC_059208.1:14431166-14441166 GCF_020615455.1 Coregonus clupeaformis
GAGGAGAGGTGGGAGGAGAGGAGGGGAGGAGAGGTGGGAGGAGAGGAGGGGAGGAGAGGAGAGGAGGGGAGGAGAGGAGGGGAGGAGAGAGCTGGAAGGAGGAAAGACTTCTGTGGATTCCACCTCCATGTTATTGTAGCAGATGGGATTCTGGGAAACTCACTCCTCAACCTGACCACATTTACATTATGACGTTATGACCTGCCTCTGGGCCCAGTGGGAGACTGACTGATGATCATCCTTGTTCACTGAGATGATCATGTACTCATCAGCTACTGCTGCTAATATCCTACTACTATTACTACTACTACTGCTACTATGCTGCTACTACTACATTTACATTTAAGTCATTTAGCAGACGCTCTTATCCAGAGCTTGTGTTGGGGACAATAAAAGGCCAATCTAAAATGTGCAGCTTTGTCACACAACACAATGCCACAGATGTCTCAAGTTTTGAGGGAGCGTGCAATTGGCATGCTGACTGCAGGAATGTCCACCTGAGCTGTTGCCAGAGAATGTAATGTTAATTTCTCTACCATAAGCCGCCTCCAACGTCGTTTTAGAGAATTTGCCAGTATGTCCAACCGGCCTCACAACCGCAGACCACGTGTAACCACGCCAGCCCAGGACCTCCACATCCGGCTTCTTCACCTGCGGGATCGTCTGCGACCAGCCACACAGAAAGATGATGAAACTGAGGAGTATTTCTGTCTGTAATAAAGCCCTTTTGTGGGGAAAAACTCATTCTCATTGGCTCCCCAGTGGATGGGCCTATGCCCTCCCATGCCCACCCATGGCTGCGCCCCTGCCCAGTCATGTGAAATCCATAGATTAGGGTCTTATGAATGTATTTCAATTGACTGATTTCCTTATATGAACTGTAACTCAGTAAAATCGTTGAAATTGTTGCATGTTGCGCTTATATTGTTGTTCAGTATACATCAGGCCTGTGGCTCCTCCTCTCCATACAGTATATACATCAGGCCTGTGGCTCCTCCTCTCCATACAGTATATACATCAGGCCTGTGGCTCCTCCTCTCCATACAGTATATATACATCAGGCCTGTGGCTCCTCCTCTCCATACAGTATATACATCAGGCCTGTGGCTCCTCCTCTCCATACAGTATATACATCAGGCCTGTGGCTCCTCCTCTCCATACAGTATATACATCAGGCCTGTGGCTCCTCCTCTCCATACAGTATATACATCAGGCCTGTGGCTCCTCCTCTCCATACAGTATATACATCAGGCCTGTGGCTCCTCCTCTCCATACAGTATATACATCAGGCCTGTGGCTCCTCCTCTCCATACAGTATATATACATCAGGCCTGTGGCTCCTCCTCTCCATACAGTATATACATCAGGCCTGTGGCTCCTCCTCTCCATACAGTATATATACATCAGGCCTGTGGCTCCTCCTCTCCATACCACAATATGACTAAAGCAATACTTTACAACCAGAGGATGATTAGCATAAATGTGTCTCATTCTCCAGTGTTGACTACACCAGCTCATATTACCTGCATTACAGTAACCTGCAGTAGAAGCCAGTATAAGACCCAGTGACTGGTTAGAGATGACAGGTAACTCTCAGCAGTACAATCCAACCCTGTACTGGGCTGAGCCCCAAATGGCACCCTTTTCCCTAAATAGTGCTTATGGGCCCTGGTCAAAAGTAGTGCATTACATAGGGAACAGGGTGCCATTTGGGACCACCACTGGTCTGGTAGCCTGTCCTGCCCGGGGGCCAAACTCATGTAACTGTCAGCAGCACCAGGGCTGTGTGTGGAAGGCAGTATGTGTGTGTGTATGTGTGAGTATGTGTGCATGTGCGTGTGTGTGTGTGTGTGTGTGTGTGTGTGTGTGTGTGTGTGTGTGTGTGTGTGTGTATGCTCAGGAGGTGTGAGCTGTAGAAGGATAAGGTAACCATAGGGTGATTATGTTAGCTGAATGCCAGACATGTTTTGCAGGAACCTCTCATAATTGTAGCTGACAGGGTTTTGCACCCGAGCAGAGCGGAAACCACCAGCCTCCACAGAGACTTCTGAGATCTACATCACAACAGAACACAGACCCTCAGATATACCTTGTGTAGCATGACACCATACCATACATATGGGCAGAGAAATATGGAACAGGCTGGACATTTGCATCACTACATTTACTGTTGGACATTTTCCACTATACAGCAGGCTGCAGATACAGAGCCTTGGTGAGGAGAGGAGAGATACAGAGCCTTGGTGAGGAGAGGAGAGATACAGAGCCTTGGTGAGGAGAGGAGAGATACAGAGCCTTGGTGAGGAGAGGAGAGATACAGAGCCTTGGTGAGGAGAGGGAGAGGAGAGATACAGAGCCTTGGTGAGGAGAGGAGAGATACAGAGCCTTGGTGAGGAGAGGAGAGATACAGAGCCTTGGTGAGGAGAGGAGAGATACAGAGCCTTGGTGAGGAGAGGAGAGATACAGAGCCTTGGTGAGGAGAGGAGAGATACAGAGCCTTGGTGAGGAGAGGAGAGATACAGAGCCTTGGTGAGGAGAGGAGAGGAGAGATACAGAGCCTTGGTGAGGAGAGGAGAGATACAGAGCCTTGGTGAGGAGAGGAGAGATACAGAGCCTTGGTGAGGAGAGGAGAGATACAGAGCCTTGGTGAGGAGAGGAGAGATACAGAGCCTTGGTGAGGGAGAGGAGAGATACAGAGCCTTGGTGAGGAGAGGAGAGATACAGAGCCTTGGTGAGGAGAGGAGAGGAGAGATACAGAGCCTTGGTGAGGAGAGGAGAGATACAGAGCCTTGGTGAGGAGAGGAGAGATACAGAGCCTTGGTGAGGAGAGGAGAGATACAGAGCCTTGGTGAGGAGAGGAGAGATACAGAGCCTTGGTGGGGAGAGGAGAGATACAGAGCCTTGGTGAGGAGAGGAGAGATACAGAGCCTTGGTGAGGAGACGAGAGATACAGAGCCTTGGTGAGGAGAGGAGAGATACAGAGCCTTGGTGAGGAGAGGAGAGATACAGAGCCTTGGTGAGGAGAGGAGAGATACAGAGCCTTGGTGAGGAGAGGAGAGATACAGAGCCTTGGTGAGGAGAGGAGAGATACAGAGCCTTGGTGAGGAGAGGAGGGAAAGGAGAGGCAGTTTCACTCAGCCATGTAGTTTGAGGTAGCACTGGTTCTGTGTGTGTGTGTGTGTGTGTGTGTGTGTGTGTGTGTGTGTGTGTGTGTTTAGCTGAAGGATAATCAGTTTCATTCTCTCAGTCAGACATATAGTTTAAGGCCATTTGTAAAGTACTGGCTCTATGTACTATGAGGCCATTTGTAATGTACTGGCTCTATGTACTATGAGGCCATTTGTAATGTACTGGCTGTATGTACTATGAGGCCATTTGTAATGTACTGGCTCTATGTACTATGAGGCCATTTGTAATGTACTGGCTCTATGTACTATGAGGCCATTTGTAATGTACTGGCTCTATGTACTATGAGGCCATTTGTAATGTACTGGCTCTATGTACTATGAGGCCATTTGTAATGTACTGGCTCTATGTACTACGAGGCCATTTGTAATGTACTGGCTGTATGTACTATGAGGCCATTTGTAATGTACTGGCTCTATGTACTATGAGGCCATTTGTAATGTACTGGCTCTATGTACTATGAGGCCATTTGTAATGTACTGGCTCTATGTACTATGAGGCAATTTGTAATGTACTGGCTGTATGTACTATGAGGCCATTTGTAATGTACTGGCTGTATGTACTATGAGGCCATTTGTAATGTACTGGCTGTATGTACTATGAGGCCATTTGTAATGTACTGGCTCTATGTACTATGAGGCAATTTGTAATGTACTGGCTGTATGTACTATGAGGCCATTTGTAATGTACTGGCTGTATGTACTATGAGGCCATTTGTAATGTACTGGCTCTATGTACTATGAGGCCATTTGTAATGTACTGGCTGTATGTACTATGAGGCAATTTGTAATGTACTGGCTCTATGTACTATGAGGCCATTTGTAATGTACTGGCTCTATGTACTATGAGGCCATTTGTAATGTACTGGCTGTATGTACTATGAGGCAATTTGTAATGTACTGGCTCTATGTACTATGAGGCCATTTGTAATGTACTGGCTCTATGTACTATGAGGCCATTTGTAATGTACTGGCTCTATGTACTATGAGGCCATTTGTAATGTACTGGCTGTATGTACTATGAGGCCATTTGTAATGTACTGGCTGTATGTACTATGAGGCCATTTGTAATGTACTGGCTGTATGTACTATGAGGCCATTTGTAATGTACTGGCTCTATGTACTATGAGGCCATTTGTAATGTACTGGCTCTATGTACTATGAGGCCATTTGTAATGTACTGGCTCTATGTACTATGAGGCCATTTGTAATGTACTGGCTGTATGTACTATGAGGCCATTTGTAATGTACTGGCTGTATGTACTATGAGGCCATTTGTAATGTACTGGCTGTATGTGTGGGTGAGGAAGGCACCGGTCTGTCTGTCTGTCTGTCTGTCTGCCTGTCTGTCTGCCTGTGTTCTCCGGACAGTGCCAGTCAGTTCCTCTGACTGTGAGTACCTTCCATCTCATAAACAACATGTAACCTGAATATCTATGGCTGGCTAGAGGACAGATGGTCGACTAGTCCTCCTGGTCCACATCCTGCTGTGTTTAGAGACACTCTGGCAAGGCAGAGGATTTACATATCGGATTTCCCTCCCCACCCCTCACTCTCCCGCCCAACACTACAGACAACATGGCCTTGCAAATACAGATTCCCCTAGCCCACGCGCTTACTCTATTCAGGTTTGTGTTCATTAGGACAAACTGTAGAAAAACATTTTAAAACGTGCTACGGAAAACTAAAATGAGTGTTTCTTACTGGACGAGAAGATTGTATCGATTTCTTCAGTTTTGTGCATAATTAACACGACCCAGCTCAGCTCACAGACCTGCTCAGTCCTCAGCTCAGAGTTCCTCTCTCTTCTCTCCGTTCGTTTTCTGTTATTTCTCTGATGCTTCTCGTTAAGTCTGTCTGAATATTTCCCTGCAAGCTCTTATCACCATGGAGACAAATTGATTCGACATCGTTCTTGAACTAAAGTTTACACTGGAGAGGCAATCTACATTTTCTAGAATGACGTCCAAGACACTCCGTCCTAACCGTTCTAATAACACTATGTCTTTGTCCCAAATGGCACCCTATTCCCTATATAGAGCCCTGGTCAAAGGAGTGCACTACATAGGGGATAGGGTGCCACTAGGGACGAGGCCTATGTGTGGAAAAGGAGGATTCAGAGATCTTATTAGTGTTGTTTTCTCTCTGTAACGTTAAACTGCTCAGAGGGACTGAAGTCTTGCTGAGTGAGGTGAGGTGTGTGTGCAGCTAGCTAGCTGATCTGATTAGCCACATGGGCAGTCAGTGTTGTTTCAGTGCATTAGGTGTGACTAATGCAGAGCTGGGTGAGTGCTGTCCTGTCACACTAAAATAATAGTTATGTTGGCCACCCAGACCACTTCTCTCTCTGCTGCCTGTTTGAAGCCACAATAACACTTAGTCCAGTTAAATCCCAAGGTCCATAGTTCTGCTAATGACAAGGTGAATTAGGAGGGTTCAAAATCAAATAAAAGCACGAGGGCGTGTTGGAGAAACAGAGAGGAACACAGGGCTTAGTTAATGAGACACATGGTCCTGGTAATAACACTGACAGCAACACCAGCTGTAGCAGTGGAGGCTCCTCAGAGGAGGAAGGGGAGGACCATCCTCCTCAGTGAATTTCATAAAAATAAAAATGGTAAAACATTGAAAAAGTTATCCTTTTTAGATAAAACTATACTAAATATATTCACGTCACCAAATAATTTATTAAAACACACTGTTTTGCAATGAAGGTCTACAGTAGCCTCAACAGCACTCTGTAGGGTAGCACCATGGTGTAGCCAGAGGACAGCTAGCTTCTGTCCTCCTCTTGGTACATTGACTTCAATACAAAACCTAGGAGGCTCTTGGTTCTCACCCCCTTCCATAGACTTACACAGTAATTATGACAACTTCTGGAGGACGTCCTCCAACCTAGCAGAGCTCTTGCAGCATGAACTGACATGTTGTCCACCCAATCAAAGGATCAGAGAATTAATCTAGTACTGAAAGCATAAGCTACAGCTAGCTAGCACTGCAGTGCATAAAATGTGGTGAGTAGTTGACTCAAAGAGAGAGAGACAATGGTTGAACACTTCTGAACAAATTAATTTCTTCAAAAATGAAGGAGAAGCAAGAGAGAGAAATTGTCTTTTTTTTTTCACTTTCAGTTTCACTTACTTAGCTAGCAAATGCAGCTGGCTAGTTTAGTTACTCAAACACCCGGCTCAAACAGAGGGATGCCATGTTAGCTAGCTGGCTACGACTATCCAACATAACACTGGAACTCTTCCAAGTCAAGGTAAGCTTTTGGTTTTATTAATTTATTGCCATCTGGGCCCACTGGTCTAACTGCTTACTGACTAGACACTGTAACGTTACTGCATGATTGTAGCGGGTTTACTAACGCATCAGTTCTATTAGCTATGTTGACTAGGACGTTACTTTAGCTAATATTGGGATAACGATGTAGGCTGTTTGTAGCGGTTATGACATGGTTTGGCTTGGAAAGGTTTTATTCGCCTGGTCACATACAGCTGATGTGTTGTTCATTGAAGTCCACAAACGAAGGGAAAAGGTGAGAGGAGGAGAGTGCATAGAGGCTAGAATGAATACAACGTGGCTGCTATGAAAGTGAACTATGTTTATGCGTGATCAAGGGTATATTCATTCAGCCTATTCTGTTGAAAAACGTTTCTTAAACAGAAGCAAACGAAGCGGGGATAAAAATGCCTGAATTTGTCCAATAGAAGCTCTCGTTAGCAACTGTTGAACTAATGATTACACCCTAGATAAGCTAGATGCAGGCAAGAGTGTGCAAGCCGGTATTGAATGTGTCACTGTCCATCTATGTGTCACTGTCTGTCATCTCAAAATGTTCTCTCGACCTGTGTGCACCTACGTTGTAAACTTTCATTCATAGGCTAGGTTGTAGCAACCTCATGATGGGTATAGGGAACATGTGAGTATCATGTAGTAGCCTAAACCTATCGATGTTACATTGAACTGGGTGAATGGAATATGAATGACAGTCATCCAACATCCTGTAGTAGAAATAAGGCCATGCTCATGAAAATAAATATTGTCCTCCCTCATCATGAACGGCACTGACCACCACTGAGCTGTAGCTAGGATAATAAAGGGTATGTGTGTTGTAGCTAGGGTAATATAGGGTATGTGTGTTGTAGCTAGGGTAATATAGGTTATGTGTGTTGTAGCTAGGGTAATATAGGTTATGTGTGTTGTAGCTAGGGTAATATAGGGTATGTGTGTTGAAGCTAGGGTAATATAGGGTATGTGTGTTGTAGCTAGGGTAATATAGGGTATGTGTGTTGTAGCTAGGGTAATATAGGGTATGTGTGTTGTAGCTAGGGTAATATAGGGTATGTGTGTTGAAGCTAGGGTAATATAGGGTATGTGTGTTGTAGCTAGGGTAATATTGGGTATGGGTGTGTTGTAGCTAGGGTAATATAGGGTGTGTGTGTTGTAGCTAGGGTAATATAGGGTGTGTGTGTTGTAGCTAGGATAATATAGGTTATGTGTGTTGTAGCTAGGGTAATAAAGGGTATGTGTGTTGTAGCTAGGGTAATATAGGGTATGTGTGTTGTAGCTAGGGTCATATAGGGTGTGTGTGTTGTAGCTAGGGTAATATAGGGTATGTGTGTTGTAGCTAGGGTAATATAGGTTATGTGTGTTGTAGCTAGGGTAATATAGGGTATGTGTGTTGAAGCTAGGGTAATATAGGGTATGTGTGTTGTAGCTAGGGTAATATTGGGTATGGGTGTGTTGTAGCTAGGGTAATATAGGGTGTGTGTGTTGTAGCTAGGGTAATATAGGGTGTGTGTGTTGTAGCTAGGATAATATAGGTTATGTGTGTTGTAGCTAGGGTAATAAAGGGTATGTGTGTTGTAGCTAGGGTAATATAGGGTATGTGTGTTGTAGCTAGGGTCATATAGGGTGTGTGTGTTGTAGCTAGGGTAATATAGGGTATGTGTGTTGTAGCTAGGGTAATATAGGGCATGTGTGTTGTAGCTAGGGTAATATAGGGTGTGTGTGCTGTAGCTAGGGTAATATACGTTATGTGTGTTGTAGCTAGGGTCATATAGGGTGTGTGTGTTGTAGCTAGGGTAATATAGGGTATGTGTGTTGTAGCTAGGGTAATATAGGGCATGTGTGTTGTAGCTAGGGTAATATAGGGTGTGTGTGTTGTAGCTAGGGTAATATATGTTATGTGTGTTGTAGCTAGGGTAATATAGGGTGTGTGTGTTGTAGCTAGGGTAATATAGGGTGTGTGTGTTGTAGCTAGGGTCATATAGGGTATGTGTGTTGTAGCTAGGGTCATATAGGGTATGTGTGTTGTAGCTAGGATAATAAAGGGTATGTGTGTTGTAGCTAGGGTAATATAGGGTATGTGTGTTGTAGCTAGGGTAATATAGGGTGTGTGTGTTGTAGCTAGGGTAATATACGTTATGTGTGTTGTAGCTAGGGTAATATAGGTGTGTGTGTTGTAGCTAGGGTAATATAGGGGTGTGTGTTGTAGCTAGGGTAATATAGTGTATATGTGTTGTAGCTAGGTAATATAGGGTGTGTGTGTTGTAGCTAGTGTAATATAGGTTATGTGTGTTGTAGCTAGGGTAATAACGGGTATGTGTGTTGTAGCTAGGGTAATATAGGGTATGTGTGTTGTAGCTAGGGTAATATAGGGTATGTGTGTTGTAGCTAGGATAATAAATGGTATATGTGTTGTAGCTAGGGTAATATAGGGTGTGTGTGTTGTAGCTAGTGTAATATAGGTTATGTGTGTTGTAGCTAGGGTAATAACGGGTATGTGTGTTGTAGCTAGGGTAATATAGGGTATGTGTGTTGTAGCTAGGGTAATATAGGGTATGTGTGTTGAAGCTAGGGTAATATAGGGTGTGTGTGTTGTAGCTAGGGTAATATAAGGTATGTGTGTTGTAGCTAGGGTAATATAGGGTATGTGTGTTGTAGCTAGGGTAATATAGGGTATGTGTGTTGTAGCTAGGGTAATATAGGGTATGTGTGTTGTAGCTAGGGTAATATAGGGTATGTGTGTTGTAGCTAGGGTAATATAGGGTGTGTGTGTTGTAGCTAGGGTAATATAGAGTATGTGTGTTGTAGCTAGGGTAATATAGGGTATGTGTGTTGTAGCTAGGGTAATATAGGGTATGTGTGTTGTAGCTAGGGTAATATAGGGTGTGTGTGTTGTAGCTAGGGTAATATACGTTATGTGTGTTGTAGCTAGGGTAATATAGGGTGTGTGTGTTGTAGCTAGGGTAATATAGGGGGTGTGTGTTGTAGCTAGGGTAATATAGGGTATATGTGTTGTAGCTAGGGTAATATAGGGTGTGTGTGTTGTAGCTAGTGTAATATAGGTTATGTGTGTTGTAGCTAGGGTAATAACGGGTATGTGTGTTGTAGCTAGGGTAATATAGGGTATGTGTGTTGTAGCTAGGGTAATATAGGGTATGTGTGTTGTAGCTAGGATAATAAATGGTATATGTGTTGTAGCTAGGGTAATATAGGGTGTGTGTGTTGTAGCTAGTGTAATATAGGTTATGTGTGTTGTAGCTAGGGTAATAACGGGTATGTGTGTTGTAGCTAGGGTAATATAGGGTATGTGTGTTGTAGCTAGGGTAATATAGGGTATGTGTGTTGAAGCTAGGGTAATATAGGGTGTGTGTGTTGTAGCTAGGGTAATATAAGGTATGTGTGTTGTAGCTAGGGTAATATAGGGTATGTGTGTTGTAGCTAGGTAATATAGGGTATGTGTGTTGTAGCTAGGGTAATATAGGGTATGTGTGTTGTAGCTAGGGTAATATAGGTATGTGTGTTGT